>NC_143042.1:21235000-21437500 GCF_057628025.1 Oncorhynchus mykiss
AGCATGACCCACAAATATTTGTTTCATGCATCTGACTTTTGTATTGATCTACAGGACGGTAGCTCTCCAGGAACAGGGCTGGAGAGCCCTGATCTACAGTAAGGGTCTCTGCACCGGTGTTCAAGCGTGTGACCTACCTCCACCATCCTCCTCTTACTTGTGTGCAAAATGTACGGCAGAAGCGTTAAGATTCAGATCACTGTCTCGTTACATAAATGGGTTTGCCCAGAGGAGCAGCCAGCGATTAAAGAGAATACGCTCTTTTTAATAACGTTCACACCACAATCTGGAGACATCTTGTTTTCTGCTCACGCTTCAGACCAACTGGAGAATACCATGACCCCATCTCAAAGGCTGGCTGTTTGTTCTAATTGGTTTAGACAAGGGTAGTTCCCAAATCGCACTCTATTCCCTATATATTAGCTACTAGGGACCGTAGGGCTCTGGTCAAAAGTAGTGCACTATAAACGGAATAGGGTGCTATTTGGAAAGCAAACAAGTGAAAAAGAACCCCTTGGGTACAATTTGAGGTTGGATGGAGATGCTTGCATTCATATCTAAGGTAGTTTAAACTCAATTGAGATATGTATGTATGGTTCTTCTGGTTGAATTTGGTGGCTGGAAGAGAAAGGAATTTCCTCACTGACTATCAATTGGTTTTAATGGCTGGACCTTAACATGTCATGTCATGTCATGGGAATGACCCTGTTTTGGTGCTTGGTAACCGTGTTGTAATAGGATGAATCTACAGGCGTTGAATCAGTGACATAATAATTAGTTATTGCTTACTTTGATGTAAAGACATGAAACAATTGGACTATGTGACAATGATTCGAATAACAGTAAAATGTTTTAACTGGTTAAACAAATTAAAAAACGTTTCAGTAAAATAACAACATAATTCAATTTTACGTTGACAGTTGGTGAATGCTTAAAAACATACAGTTAAGGTCGGAAGTTTACATACACTTAGGTTGGAGTCATTAAAACTAGTTTTTCCACCACTCCACACATTTCTTGTTAACAAACTATAGTTTTGGCAAGTTGGTGCGGACATCTACTTTGTGCATGGCACAAGTAATTTTTTGCCAACAATTGTTTACAGACAGATTATTTCACTTATAATTCACTGTATCACAATTCCAGTAGGTCAGAAGTTTACATACACTAAGTTGACTGTGCCTTTAAACAACTTGGAAAATTCCAGAAAATGATGTCATGGCTTTAGAAGCTTCTGATAGGCGAATTGACATCATTTGAGTCAATTGGAGGTGTACCTGTGGATGTATTTCAAGGCCTACCTTCAAACTCATTGCCTCTTTGCTTGACATCATGGGAAAATCAAAAGAAATCAGCCAAGACCTCAGAAAATAAATTCTGGTTCATCCTTGGGAGCAATTTCCAAACGTCTGAAGGTACCACGTTCATCTGTACAAACAATAGTATGCAAGCATAATCACCATGGGACACCATCCCAACTGTGAAGCAGGGGTGTGGCAGCATCATGCTGTGGGGGTGCTTTGCTGCAGGAGGGACTTTTGCACTTCACAAAATGGATGGCATCATGAGGGAGGAAACTTATGTGGATGTTTTGAAGCAACGTCTCAAGACATCAGTCAGGAAGTTAAAGCTTGGTCGCAAATGTGTCTTCCAAATTGACAATGACCCCTGGCTAGAAAATGTGTGGGCAGAACTGAAAACGCGAGTGCGAGCAAGGAGGCCTACAAACCTGACTCACAGGAATGGGCAAAACTCACCCAACTTATTGTGGGAAGCTTGTGGAAGGCTACTTGAAAACATTTGACCCAAGTTAAACAATTTAAAGGCAATGCTACCATATACTAATTGGGAGTTTGTAAACTTCTGATCCACTGAGAATGTGATGAAAGAAATAAAACCTGAAATGAATCATTCTCTCTACTATTATTCTGTCATTTCACATTCTTAAAATAAAGTGGTGATCCTAACCGACCTAAGACAGGGAATTTTTAGTAGAATTAAATGTCAGGAACTGTGAAAACTGTATTTGGCAAAGGTGTATGTAAACTTCCGACTTCAACTTCAACAGTCACAGTCACTGTTAAATGGTGCTGTCGTCTACTGCCTCTCTTTGTAGAATTCTAACAGGTTTCAGAAGTCACAAGGTAAGAGTGTCCATTTGTGCGTGCGTGTGCGTCTGTGAGCAGAGAGAGGTTTGGAATATACTTGCCTTCCAGTAGTCTGAGTAAAATTTGCTCAGTTTCTGAGGTTGTGGTGCTTTCTGAATAGAGAATGAAAGGAAGGGTGAAACAGACATAGAGAGAGAGAGAGAGCCATGGGCATGAGCGGCAGGGAGAAAGATTGAGAAAGAGAAGAGGAAGAAAGAGCAACAGAAAGCGAGACGGGTGGGCATGAAAGAGAGAGAGAAAGGGAAAGGGGGATACCTAGTCAGTCACAGTGAAATGCTTACTTACAGTACAAGCCCTTAACCAACAATGCAATTTTAAGAAAATACCCCTCAAAGTAAGAGATACAAATAACAAATAATTAAAAAGCAGCAGTAAATAACAATAGCGGGGGTACCACTACAGTATACGGGGGTACCACTACAGAGACAATGTGCGGGGGCACTGGTGTCGAGGTAATTGAGGTACCGCTTGCCATGCGGTAGCAGAGAGAACAGTCTATGACTAGGGTGGCTGGTGTCTTTGACAATTTTTAGGGCCTTCCTATGACACGTATAGAGGTCCTGGATGGCAGGAAGCTTGGCCCTGGGGATGTACTGGGCCATACGCACTACCCTCTGTAGTGCCTTGCAGTCGGAGGCCGAGCAGTTGCCATACCAGGCAATGATGCAACACGTCAGGGTGCTCTTGATGGTGCAGCTGTAAAACATTTTGAGGATCTGAGGACACATGCCAAATCTTTCCAGTCTCCTGAGGGAGAATAGGTTTTGTTGTGCCCTCTTCACGACTGTCTAGGTGTGCTTGGACCATGTTAGTTTGTTGGTTATGTGAACGCCAAGGAACTTGAAGCTCTCAACCTGCTCCACTACAACCCGTCGATGAGAATAGGGGCCTGCTCGGTGCTCCTTTTTCTGTAGTCCACAATCATCTCCGTTGTCTTGATCACGTTGAGGGAGAGGTTGTTATCCTTGCACGACACGTTTAGGTCTCTGACCTACTCCCTATAGGAGGAGGTCAGGAGGTCCTTTCTCATCGTTGTTGGTGATCGTTGTGATTGTTGTGTCATCGGCAAACTTAATGATGGTGTTGGACGACACCATTCTGTATACTTCCTGCCCGTCCTTGGACACTGTGCTATCTAACCTCCAAACGAGCTTCAAGGCCATACAACACTCCTTCCGTGGCCTCCAACTGCTCTTAAACGCTAGTAAAACCAAATGCATGCTTTTCAACCGTTCGCTGCCTGCACCCGCACGCCCGGCTAGCATCACCACCCTGGATGGTTCCGACCTAGAATATGTGGACATCTATAAGTACCTAGGTGTCTGGCTAGACAGTAAATTCTCCTTCCAGACTCATATCAAACATCTCCAATCTAAAATCAAATCTAGAGTCGGCTTTCTATTCCGCAACAAAGCCTCCTTCACTCACGCCGCCAAACTTACCCTAGTAAAACTGACTATCCTACCGATCCTCGACTTCGGCGATGTCATCTACAAAATAGCTTCCAATACTCTACTCAGCAAACTGAATGCAGTTTATCACAGTGCCATCCGTTTTGTTACTAAAGCACCTTATACCACCCACCACTGCGACCTGTATGCTCTAGTCGGCTGGCCCTCGCTACATATTCGTCGCCAGACCCACTGGCTCCAGGTCATCTACAAGTCCATGCTAGGTAAAGCTCCGCCTTATCTCAGTTCACTGGTCACAATGGCAACACCCACCCGTAGCATGCGCTCCAGCAGGTGTATCTCACTGATCATCCCTAAAGCCAACACCTCATTTGGCCGCCTTTCGTTCCAGTTCTCTGCTGCCTGTGACTGGAACGAATTGCAAAAAAAGTTGGAGACTTTTATCTCCCTCACCAACTTCAAACATCTGCTATCTGAGCAGCTGACCGATCGCTGCAGCTGTACATAGTCTATCGGTAAATAGCCCACCCAATTTTACCCACCTCATCCCCATACTGTTTATATTTATTTACTTTTCTGCTCTTTTGTACACCAATATCTTTACCTGTACATGACCATCTGTTCATTTATCACTCCAGTGTTAATCTGCAAAATTGTAATTATTCGCCTACCTCCTCATGCCTTTTGCACACAATGTATATAAACTCTCTTTTTTGTTTACTCCATGTGTAACTCTGTGTTGTCTGTTCACACTGCTATGCTTTATCTTGGCCAGGTCGCAGTTGCAAATGAGAACTTGTTCTCAACTAGCCTACCTGGTTAAATAAAGTTGAATTAAAAAAAATAAAAAATAAAAATATCGGCTGCGGAGAGTGTGATCACACAGTTGTCCGGAACAGCTGATGCTCTCATGCATGTTTCAGTGTTACTTGCCTCGAAGCGAGCATAGAAGTTATTTAGCTCATCTGGTAGGCTCGTGTCACTGGGCAGCTCTCGGCTGTGCTTCCCTTTGTAGTCTGTAATAGTTTGCAAGCTCTGCCACATCCAACGAGCATCAGAGCTGGTGTAGTACAATTCGATCTTAGTCCTGTATTGACGCTTTGCCTGTTAGATGGTTCGTCGGAGGGCATAGCGAGATTTCTTATAATTTTCCGGGTTAGAGTCCCGCTCCATGAAAGCGACAGCTCTACCCTTTAGCTCAGTGTGAATGTTGCCTGTAATCCATGGCTTCTGGTTGGGATATGTACCTACGGTCACTGTGGGGACGATGTCATCGATGCACTTATTGATGAAGCCAGTGAATGATGTGGTGTACTCCTCAATGCCATTGGAAGAATCCCAGAACATATTCCAGTCTGTGTAGGCAAAACAGTCCTGAGGTTTAGCATCATGCTTCGTCTGACCACTTTTTTATAGACTGAGTCACTGGTGCTTCCTGCTTAAATTTTTGCTTGTAAGCAGCCATCAGGAGGATAGAATTATGGTCAGATTTGTCAAATGGAGGGCGAGGGGGAGCTTTGTACACGTGTGTGTGGAGTACATGTGGTCTCAAGTTTTTTCCCTCTGATTGAACTTTTAACATGCTGATAGAAATGAGGTAAAACTGATTGAAGTTTCCCTGCATTAATGTCCCTGGCCACTAGGATTGCCGCCTCTGGATAACTGTTTTCCTGTTTGCTTATGGCGGTATACAGCTCATTGAGTGCGGTGCCAGCATCGGTTTGTGGTGGTATGTAGACAGCTACGAAAAATACAGATGAAGACTCTCTAGGCAGATAGTGTGGTCTACAGCTTATCATGAGATACTCTACCTCAGGTGAGCAAAACCTTGAGATTTCCTTAGATATTGTGCACCAGCTGTGCACCGTGTCTTACCAGAGGCTGCTGTTCTATCCTGCCAATATAGAGTATAACCCGCCAGCTGTATGTTATTAATGTCGTCGTTCGGCCACGACTCGGTGAAACATAGGATATTATAGTTTTTAATGTCCCGTTGGTAGTATATACCTGTTTCAGTTCGTCCCATTTATTTTCCAGCGATTGAACATTAGCTAACAGTACGGATGGCAAAGGCAGATTAGCCACTTGCCGCATGATCCTCACAAGGCACCCCGATGTCTTTCTGCGAAATCTCAGTTTCTTTCTCCAGCGAATGACGGGGATGAGGGCCTGTTTGGGTAGTTGGAGTATATCCTTCCCGTCCGACTCATTAAAGAATAATTATTTGTCCAATCCGTGGTGAGTAATCGCCGTTCTGATGTCCAGAAGCTCTTTTCGGTCATAAGAGACGGTAGCAGCAACATCATGTACAGAATAAGTTACAAACACTGCGAAATAACAAACAAGATAGCACGGTTGGTTAAGAGCCAATAAAACAGCAGCCCCCTCCCCTCCGGTGCCATCTTTCACAGTCTTACAGAGATGGATAATGCGAGAAGGAGGAAGGGAGTGAGTGACCAGTTCGTCCTCTAGACTATATTTCTCAGTGTTGTGTCCTGATTCGTGGAGTGTTGTGTTGTGTCTTTACCTTTCTCCCTTTTCCTATGCATCCTTCACAACGTGTCTCGATAAGTGAATGAGTACAGCTTCCTGTTCATATTTAGACACCGCTGCTGCACGTTGCTATAGAACATGTCCAGAGGAAATCCTAACTGAACCTGATGTTCCCAATTACTCGATGTAGAGAGATTCTTTTTTCTATCATATGTTTTATCCTATTTTCTATCCTGTGTGTTAGAGTCAGTAGTTGAATGTCACTAATGCTTGGGATCTGTCCTTCCTGATGGCCATTAGATGCTGTTGTGACCCATTTATGTGTTGTTGTTTAGTCTCTCCCTGTGTGTTTTGTCTGTGTTCTCTGCGCTGCCTGCCTGTCTCTGTGTGTGAGGCTCTAGCAGTCCTCTCCTCTCCTTCAGGATGACTCCATCGCTCACTCTCCTCAGACAGACAGAGTAAGCCCACCGGGGAGCCTGGTAGCAGCCCAAAAATAGGCCTGCCTAGGTCTCACACTAATCCTCAGACCCGCGTGAAAAGATGAGAAGGAGAGGATGGGATGGAGAGAGAAAGAGAGGGTGGGATGGTGAGAGAAAGAGGGCGATGGATGGAAGGGGGGTGATATAGTGTGCGTATTTGTGCTAGAGAGAGAAGGAGATTGAGGGAGGGAGATAAAGAGAGAGGGATGGATGGATGGAGAAAAGGAGAGATGGCGAGAGAAAGGAGGGGAAGGGCTGAGAGAGACTTTTATGGCATCTCGCTCCTCTCGTGTCATCTATGGGGCAGGAGAGGAGACAATATTGTTGTCGCCAGCATGGTGTGAGTTACCGATAGGTGTTACTTTAACTCCTGTTGCGATATTGTTTTGGAAAATCACAGCCCTGCAGTGTTTCACGAGAAATACTTTGCTCTTGTCGGAAATACCGCCAAAGAGCAAATTAACCCCCGCGGTTTTCCTTTTCACTTTGTTGTTTGTTTTTCATCCTTTTACCCAAAACAAAAAAGTCTGCCCGTTCGCCACTTTGTCAGAAGAGAAACTTGCTTAAGGTGTGTTCAGTCAAGGCTGCTGTTTTAAATTTTTTTTTAAAAAGGCCCTCCAAACTCTATCAAGCTTGTTACAGATTCAGTGAGTGTATCTGAAATGGCCAACCTACTTCAGCTAAAGATGGGAAAAGAGAAGGGAGAATGAAAGAGAGAATGAGAGAGAGCGAGAAAGAGAGCGCGAGAGAGCAAACTAAAGCAAAGGAGAGAGAGAACGAGAGAAAGAGAAGAGAGACAGACCTGGAGATTTGATTAGCATGTTCTAGTGGCCCAGTCCCTGGAGATAAGAGCTGTACAACTAGCTAGGACCCTCTCAGGAGGGAAACTGACTGTCCGCATACCAGCTGCAGGAGGATTTGTCTATCACAAATGGAGTAGCACATTTAAAGTACTAGGGTCCCTGACCTCTAGTTTCCCCCTCTGCATCAATGACTGCGAGCGGCCCTTAGGATGTGTGTAGTGACCGTAGAGATTCTCTTTAACTTGAAGTAACTGTATGTGTATAGTGTCTGTTTAACTTGCTTTGCACACTGAGACCCAATGGTCTGGTTCTGTGTACAGGATCTCAAGGGGACTGTGGTGAGACGGGTAAGACACAGGGGATGTGCTCTGGTTCCTTTCTACCTGATACTTGGCAAGTATAATATGTGGAAGGAGAAACTTTACCTATGGCTTGAGTGGAAGTAGTGATTCATTTGGACGGAGTGTCTTATCCGTGCGTTCCCATGTACAAGGATTCTGACTCCCCATCCTGAGAGAGTCTGTGTGTCGGCCTGTGGCCCTGTCGAGCCTCAGGGTGTGTGTGACCACTCTAGCTGTCTTCTCACATCTGTCTCCTCAAATGAAGCCTTCCTCCAGTCCCCCGTAGAGGATGGACACACACACACACACACACACACACACACACACACACACACACACACACACACACACACACACACACACACACACACACACACACACACACACACACACACACACACACACACACACACACACACACACACACACACACACACACACACACACACACACACACACACACAGACAAAGCCCCTGGGCTGACATGTATCGAGCTATGGGTAGTTCAGTTGGGGATGAGCGCTGGGTCAAGGAACAGACTGACACACACGCAGACACATGCTCAGGCGGACTCGCACACAAACATGCACACACTGTATGTAAACAGACACATGCTACAAGCAAACTCACAATCACTCATGCAAAACACACACACCCACACAATCAGTGCACACGACTGAATGAATAGTACCTACACATATACTTATGCTTCCATAGACAATGTTCACCTTTCCCAGAAATCAGGTAAGACAGCTCCAAGAAGACCGTAGACAGTGAATCATATTTCTCTCTGTGTTCTACACATGACATAAAAGAGAATAGTGTCTACTAGATCTTACTCCACATTTGTATTCCCTGTCAATATGCTGATTTCTTCTTCTGCACGCGAGGCAGACGGCTTCCAAGTTTAATTTGTTTAGTCGTGCCGCTCAGATCAGAGGCCCCGGAGAACAGAAGACCTCGCTGTCTTTCCTCTTACACTACAATGCTTTCAACACAAGTAGGATCTGCTTTGTTACTCTGCCATGCCATGAAACTCACTCTCTCATGTATCAAACTGAAGTGGAAAACCCTCTGAAAAAGGTGTAAGTGTATTCTGAGAAATTATATGGCTTTCTCTCTCTGTGTGTGTGTGTGTGTGTGTGTGTGTGTGTGTGTGTGTGTGTGTGTGTGTGTGTGTGTGTGTGTGTGTGTGTGTGTGTGTGTGTGTGTGTGTGTGTGTGTGTGTTGTGGGGGAGGTGGCTCTGGTTGCGAATGTTAACCTGAAATTCTCCATTATTTAGAACAACCTATTGAATCTTGAGGCAGTTACAGTCAGTCCTGGCTGTTTTACACAGTGGCACAATGCAGCGTGTGGCCTTGATCTCCCTCCAGGTGACCATTAGCATAACTGTCAAACTGTGGCGGACTCTATTTCACTGTGGCAGACTCTATTTCACTGTGGCAGACTGTCTCACTCTGGCAGACTGTCTCACTCTGGCAGACTGTCTCACTCTGGCAGACTGTCTCACACTGGCAGACTGTCTCCACACTTAACACTCTTTGTTTAGAAGCCCTGTGCAGAGCCAAATGTGTCTGCTTTGTAAGAAATGGACTCTGTAGTCCCATGCAGAACCCCTACCCAGCCCTACCCAGCACTCACACATCTGGTTAGTTCTTTTTAAATAGATAAACACTAATGAACTGACGGTTCCCAAGCTCTCGCTGCTTTCAGAATTGTAATATGCTGTATATTGTGTTTCTCTTTGGTGTGCTGAACCATGGCAGCAGAAGACTAATAGACTTGGTGGCAGAATTATGTTTTGGTATTTTGCAATTTTTTCTATTTCCTAAACTGTGTTGGGCCAAGAGGTCTATCAGCATCCAGCATTACAATTGGCATATTGCTCTGCATGTTGTTCATAATGATAATGGCAGCCTATGGCGGGATGTTATAATCTCTCATATACATGTTATGAAGAATTGATCGATCCATTGCTGATATAAGTGACCTCTAGTGAAGTCTCAGTGAACTATGAGCAATACTCCTCACCTCATCCATTATAGCCCAAAGATGGCAGTGTCTCCCTGCAGGGTGATGTGTAGGCTAGGCACTAGGCATCGATGGGCAGGTCAGAGAACCAGGACATCTATCCCCCATTAGAGATCTCTGCCTGACAAAGTGTGCAGGGCGCCGCAGGCGAATACTAATCTATCCGATTTGTATGTGTTTCTCGCCGGCTCACTATTATACACAATTGCATTCATTTGGCAGAGGTGAAAACAACCCAAACCAACAACAGCCAATATGTACTGTGGCTACTATTTATCTCCCTCTTGTTTGCTGCTTGAGAAGTGGATTTATGGCTAGCGAGACACAAGGATCACATGTTCAGACGTACACAGGGATGCACAAACACGCACATATGCGCATACACACACACACAAGTAGGCACATGTACACATTTTGTTATGTACACACTTTCTTCACTTGCTCATTTGAAATGCACTTGCATCGCAGCATGGAATTTGAGACTCAAGTTGAAAGGCTTGAAGAAATGTTTTTCTGTTTAATTTGACATGAAAATCCTCCTACAACAACGCTGCCGACGCCATTTCTTATTGATATTTGTCTGTCCGTGACCCAGTAACTTCTATGCACATTGCCAGCATACCCGTGTCGAGAAACATGTTGTATCAGAAAACCCATTTAAATATTAAGTATTCAACACAGCCACTTGCCATGAGGATCAAATCTAAATGTGGGTGACTTTGCCAATAATTAATACATCAACAACATTAATTGAATCTGTATTGACAAGCTATAAACACCAGGGATTTCCTTCAAAAATAAAAAGCTTGTTTCTTCCCTGGATTTTCTGTGTGAACGAGTCTTATCTGGCATTTCCATTTCAAATAGGATGTTTGTATACTTCTGGAGACGCCTAATTCCCACACATAATTGATATTCATTTTTTTAAAGCAAATAGTTCAAGGGAACTATGTGTCTACAGAGTCATATTTTATGTTCCCGAAAACCCTTCTTCATTTCTTCATGTTTTCCCCGGCCTATGTTTTGATAGAGAAAAGCAGAAAAGCATACTGCCATTGGTCTCTTCCATTGGTCTCTTCCATTGGTCTCCGTTTGGGATTTGCTCAATGCTCTTTTTGCGTGTTTTTGTCATCCTTTTAGCGGAAGCCATTATAAACTTGATGTATTCTACATGCTGCTGTGAGCACCCTCCTCTGCTTGCTGCCTGAAAACTGATTTCCCATGCAAAGCATCCTTTCCAATCTGATGGATATACAGTAGATCATATAGATATTATGTTCCACCGGATAAGAATACATGCTGGCAGAAATGGGAAGTGATGTGTCATTTTCCTCATTGCTCTATTGTTTGCGGCATGTTTTTACCATATAAATTAATACGGTGATGTCACATTAGCCTCTCACTTAGCCTAGCTCTTTTACCACATACATTATACCACGTACATTATTCTGATATGGAACGACAGGAGTATTTTCTAGTATGCAATGACAGCAAAAAAAAGGCAATATTATTATTATTTATTTAGTATTGATTTTGGTGATGTTTGTCGAATTTTGGAAAACAGTCAACAGCCATGCTTTTGCACATCCTAATTAAGCTACTAAAAAAAACATTGAGCATCGAGTAAAAGTTATTCCTTGAATTCCCTTATTTCCTTTAGAAATGTAATGAGTGTCGAAAAAGCCTGTCTCAGTCTGAGACTCATTAGCTGATGTGTAATGGACGTGCTCAAACTCTTAGTTTTTCCACTGCTTCCTCCCTCCTCCTTCTAACGCCAACATTGCTGAGCTACCACAGCACGCCAAGCGATACTAAAACTGAGGCCTTTGGCTTTTTCTCGGCCTCGGAAACATGACAGAAAAGGTTTTAGGCAGCTTTGGGAGGCTTCTGAGCCACCAATCTCTGCTTTCCAGACATGCAATGCATTCTGGGATGAAGCAGAGCTGTATGGTGTGGCAGCAGGATAGAGGAGGGTGAGGAAGGGAAGGCTCCATGGCTGGATCCAGTGTATTGTTCCCTCAGCTACTGGTAATAAACAGGTTCCTGACCGGGAAGATTGGGAAAATTGGTCCCAGGTGGGAGCCAATTTCCTTGGTGGTGGTGCATGGTGGTGTTCCCTCTAATGAACAATGATTCCCTGGTAGTGTCTGTGTTTGTGGGGGTTGTCCAACAAGGAATCTTTGGCCCTTAATTGTAGTGATTTTATTCTGGACACTCATGTTCAGAAAATGATGATGAATGATGATGAGATTTGATGTTATAGTTCATTATACGGTAGCCAAACTAAACCCACCGTCTAGGATGGTCCTGGTTCATACTTCCTATTCATTGCTGTACTGTACAGTCTTACGTCAGCTATACACAATGAGTAGGGCCTAGCCCATATGCTAAATATTTTATAGATCTTAATTCATATTTATTCACACTCATACATTAATAATTACGAGGCATACAGCGACTTAAATATTGCGTGCATTCTATTGCAGGGTGTTCATGATGTGAGTGGACAAAATGTGTTTATGAATAACTAATGTTCTGTTAAATCGCTCTGCCATTTTATCTATTAATTTGCGCCGGAGCAGAAAATGTAATATTGATGACTTTTTTTGGTGCTGAAATATGTATATGCAAATCATAATATTCAGTATACTACTCACCTTCACAGTCAGGTATCGGTGAAAGAAAGCATCGACATCTGACTTGAGTGAATATAGATCACATGATGGGCTTGTAGTCGGGATACACCTAACGGGATACGCTAGGTGTTAACTAAAGTTGACAGATGATTTTAATTCCACCGTAGATACTAGCTGTCACACCCTGACCATAGTAAACTGTTTATTCTCTGTGTTGGTTGGGGCGTGATAGTGACTTGGGTGGGTCATCTAGGTGAATTTGTATGTCTATGGTGGCCTGATATGGTTCCCAATCAGAGGCAGTTGTTTATCGTTGTCTCTGATTGGGGATCATATTTAGGTAGCCATTTCACCATGGTTATTTGTGGGATCTTGTCTACGGATAATTGCCTGTGTGCACCAGTAGCTTCACGTTTCGTTTGTGCTTGTTTGTTTTGTTTTGCTGAGTTTTTGTTTATTAAAAATATGTGGAACTCTACTCACGCTGCGCCTTGGTCTACTCCTTTCAACGAACGTGACACTAGCTAATAAATATCTTGTGTCACGCCCTGGTCGAAGTATTTTGTGTTTATCTTCATTTATTTGGTCAGGCCAGGGTGTGGCATGGGTTTTTGTATGTGGTGTGTTGGGATTGTAGCTTAGTGGGGTGTTCTAGTTTAGTCTATTGCTGTCTGAAGTGGTTCTCAATCAGAGGCAGGTGTTTATCGTTGTCTCTGATTGGGAACCATATTTAGGCAGCCATATTCTTTGAGTGTTTCGTGGGTGATTGTCCTTAGTGTCCTGATGTCCTTGTTCTGTGTTTATGTGCACCAGTATTAGGCTGTTTCGGTTTTCGTTACGTTTATTATTTTGTAGTGTTTGTATTTAGATTCGTGTTGCTTCAGTTTAATAAACATGGATCGCAATCTACACGCCGCATTTTGGTCCGACTCTCCTTCACCGAAAGAAAGCCGTTACACCTTGTGAGTGCATGAATACGGTAGAGATATTTCCACAGGTTCCCACTGTTCCAGTTCAATACAGGGTTAAATGCAAGGTTAACCTATTGTTGAGCAAGAAAATGAATTCCGCGCTGCGACAGTCTACCAGGTACTGACCATTGCAATTCAAGACGTACTGAGAGGGTTCTTCTCCATGTACTATCTACATACTACATACTATTCCCTCTCATATAGATAGCAATACACATGGTGATTCTCCATCATTTCTATGGCTGAATAAATAACAATATTTTTTGCTGTTATATAGCTAAAGAAGATGGCGCCGACAGAGATAGCAGCATCGCGACTAGCTCTTAGGAAACATTGCAGTATATTTATGTACAATTTGTTTTTAACATTATTAGATCAGGAAATGTTTTGTGTCGTTACATACAGCCAGGAAGAACTATTGGATATTGGAGCGGCAGTAACCCACCGGAACTACCAGTATTACGAACAGGAATACGACTTCCCTGAGCAGACCCTTAGTTCACTCTCCCCAGAGCAATTTAACTTATTCCAGAGACCGACCCAAAACAGGAGAGGAGAGACACTCGAGGCGGCTTGCTGGTTCGACATAGGAGGTGCGCACACCACCGACTGCTTCCGAGTATATTACTTGCTAATGTTCAGTCTTTAGATAATAAAGTTGATGAGCTTAGAGCAAGGATTTCTAACCAGGGAGATATCAGGGCCTGTAACATACTTTGTTTCACGGAAATCTGTTTCTCTTGGGATCCTCTGTCGCAGTCAATAAAGCCAGCAGGATTCTCAGTACATCGTGCAGACAGGGTGTTTCATGATTAACGTGGTGTAATTCTATGAACAAACAGGAACTCAAGTAATTTTGTTCAACCGACCTAGAGTACCTCACAATTAAATGCCGACCATATTATCTCCCAAGATTAATCTCCTCCGTCAACCTCTACGGCCCTCAAAGAACTTCACTGGACTTCATGCAGACTGAAAACAGCATATCCTGTGGCTGCATTTATTGTAGCTGGGGATTTTAACAACGCAAATCTGAGGACTAGGCTGCCGAAATTCTACCAACATATTGACTGTCCTTCTCACGCTACTAAGACTCTCGACCATTGCTATTCAAACTTCCGGGATGCTTACAGGGCCCTCCCCCGCCTTCCTTTCGGGAAAAAATCTGACCACGATGCCATCTTGCTCCTCCCGTCCTATAGGCAGAAACAGGAAGTGCCGTGCTTCATACTATTAAAACGCTGGTCTGACAAATCGGAATCCACGTTTCAGGATTGTTTTGATCACGTGGACTGCAATATGTCCTGGGTAGCATGTGAAAAATAATCTAGACGCATACACGGATACGGTAACTGAGTTCATAAGGAAGTGTATAGGAGATGTAGTACCCACTGTGAATATTAAAACCCACCCTAACCAGAAACCGTGGATAGATGGTAGCATTCACACAAAACTGAAAGCGCGAACCACCGCATTTAACAATGGCAAGGCGACTGGTACTATGGCAGAATACAAACAGTGTAGTTATTCACTCCGCAAGGCAATCAAACAAGCTAAACATCAGTATAGAGATAAAGTGGAGTCGCAATTCAATGGCTCGGACAAGAGACGTATGTGGCAGGGACTAGAGACAATCACGGACTACAAAAGGAAAACCAGCCACGTCTTGCTTCCGGACAGGCTAAACACATTCTTTGAACGCTTTGAGGATAACATAGTGCCACCGATGCGCCCCTCTATCAAGGACTATGGGCTCTCCTTCTCCGTGGCTGACGTGAGTAAAACATTTAAGTATGTTAACACTTGCAAGGCTGCCGGTCGGGATGGCATCCCTAGCCGTGTCCTCAGAGCATGCGCAGACCAGCTGGCTGGTGTGTTTATGGGCATATTAAATCTCTCCCTATCCCAGTCTGCTGTCCCCACATGCTTCTAGATGGTCACCATTGTTTCTGTACCCCGGAAGGCAAAGGTAACTGAGCAAAATGACTGTCGCCCCGTAGCCCTCACCTCTGTCATCATTAAGTGCTTTGAGAGTCAAGGATCATATCACCTATACCTTACCACCCACAATTTGCGTACCGCCCCAATAGACGATGCAATTGCCATCACTCTGCACACTGGGTCCTGGACTTACTCACTCCGCTGATCTTCAACCCTGGTGTCCCACAAGGGTGTGTGATCAGCCCCCTCCTGTACTCCCTGTTCACCCATGACTGCGTGGCCATACACGCCTCCAACTCAATCATCAAGTTTTCAGACAACACAACAGTATTAGGCTTTATTACCAATGATGACGAGACAGCATACAGGTAGGAGGTAAAGGCTCTGGGAGTGTGGTGCCTGGAAAATGGCCTCTCATTAAATGTCAAAAAAACAAAGGAGATGATTGTGGACTTCAGGAAACATCTACATCGACAAGACCACAGTGGAGAAGGTGGAAAGCTTCAAGTTCCTTGGCATACACATCACTGATAATCTGAAATGGACCACCCACACAGACAGTGTGGTGAAGAAGGCGCAATACAGCCTCTTCGACCTCAGGAGGCTGAATAAATTTGGCTTGTCACCTAAAATTGTCTTTTTTTTTACAGATACACAATTGAAAGCATCCTGTCAGGCTGTATCACCGCCTGGAATGGAAATTGCATTGCCCGCAACCGCAAGGCTCTCTAGAGGGTGGTGCGGTCTGGACCAGCGCATCACCGGGGGCAAACTACCCGCCCCTCAGGACACCTACAGCCCCCGATGTCACAGGAAGACCAGAAAGATCATCAAAGACATCAACCACTCGAGCCACTGCCTGTTCACCACGTTACCATCCAGAAGGCGAGGTCAGTACAGGTGCATCAAAGCTGGGACCAAGAGACTGAAAAACAGCTTCTATCTCAAAGCCATCAGATTGTTAAACAGCCATCACGAGCACATTAGAGGCTGCTGCCTATAGGCTTAGACTAGGAATCACTGGCCACTTTAAGGAATGGATCACTAGTCACTTTAATAATGTTTACATATCTGGAATTACTCATCTCATATGTATATACTGTATTCTATACTAACCTACGGTATCTTAGTCACTTAATAATGTTTACATATCGTGCATTAACCATCTCATATGTATACACTTTTGGTTTATGCTATTCTACTGTATCTTAGTATGTTCCACTCTGACATCTCTCGTCCATATGTAAACTCAGCAAAAAACGTCCTCTCACTGTCAGCTGCATTTATTTCAGCAAACTTAACATGTTTAACTATTTGTATGAACATAACAAGATTCAACAACTGAGACATAAACTGAACAAGTTCCGCAGACATGTGACTAACAGATATTGAATAATGTGTCCCTGAACAAAGGGGGGAATCAAAAGTAACAGCAGTATCTGGTGTGACCACCAGCTGCATTAAGTACTGCAGTGCATCTCATCATGGACTGCCCCAGATTTGCCAGTTCTTGCTGTGAGATGTTACCCCACTCTTCCACCAAGGCACCTGTAATTTCCAGGACATTTCTGGGGGAATGGCCCTAGCCCTCACCCTCTGATCCCACAGGTCCCAAACGTGCTCAACGGGATTGAAATCCGGGCTCTTCGTTATGTCAGGATGAGCCTGCAGGAAGGGTACCACACGAGGGAGGAGGATGTCTTCCCTGTAATGCACAGCATTGAGATTGCCTGCAATGACAACAAGCTCAGTCCAATGATGCAGTGACACACCCCCCCAGACAATGACGGACCATCCACCTCCAAATCGATCCCACTCCAGAGTACAGGCCTCGGTGTAACGCTCATTCCTTAGATGATATATGCGTATTCAACCATCACCCCTGGTGAGACAAAACCGTGACTCATCAGTGAAGAGCACTTTTTGCCAGTCCTGTCTGGTCCAGCGACGGTGGGTTTGTGCCCATAGGCGACGTTGTTGCCGGTGATGTCTGGTGAGGACCTGCCTTACAACAGGCCTACAAGCCCTCAGTCCAACCTCTCTCAGCCTATTGCGGACAGTCTGAGCACTGATGGAGGGATTGTGCATTCCTGGTGTAACTCGGGCAGTTGTTGTTGCCATCCTGTACCTGTCCCGCAGGTGTGATGTTCGTATGTACCGATCCTGTGCAGGTTTTGTTACATGTGGTCTGCCACTGCGAGGAAGATCAGCTGTCCCTCCTGTCTCCCTGTAGCACTGTCTTAGGCATCTCACAGTACAGACATTGCAATTTATTGCCCTGGCAACATCTGCAGTCCTCATGCCTCCTTGCAGCATGCCTAAGGCACATTCACGCAGATGAGCAGGTGTTTGGTGTTTGGTGTTTTTCAGAGTCAGTAGAAAGGCCTCTTTAGTGTCCTACGTTTTCGTAACTGACCTTAATTGCCTCCTTTCTGTAAGCTGTTAGTGTCTTAATGACCGTTACACAGGTGCACATTCGTTAATTGTTTATGGTTCATTGAACAAACATTGGAAACAGTGTTTAAACCCTTTTCAATGAAGATCTGTGAAGTTATTTGGATTTTTAGGAATTATCTTTGAAAGACAGAGTCCTAAAAAAGGAACGTTTCTTTTTTTGCTGAGTTTATGTAGTCATAATTCATTCCTACTTCAATTTGTGTGTATTGGGTATATGTTGTGTACTTTGTTAGATATTATTTGTTAGATATTACTGCACTGTCGGAGCTAGAAGCACAAGCGTTTCGCTACATCCGCAATAACATCTGCTAATCACGTATATGTGACCAATACAATTTGATTTGATTAATGTACAGTACAATACACTTCACTTGAAATGTATATATTTCCATAGTACATTTCTCTATGGTTACCACAGTCTATCTAGGCTAGTGAGCGTTTATGTTGCTGTTTCTGTCCTAAATACTTTACTCAGACAGAGGGAGAGAAGTTATGGGTTTGAACCTTGACCTTTTAGAATTCCCATAACACACCTCTAGTGCTCCACCAGTTACCACTCAGTGTGAAACATTACACCCAATAACTTTCTCCCGTTCAGGAAACCTGCCAGCTTCCAAAGGGCACATCCTAAATATTGATTGCTAGGTGTTACTGTGCTTCATTTTATTCCCTGGTCGTTTTGCGGCGAATTGCGTTCATTCTTCAAAAGTTTTAATTTATAGCGTTAATTGCCAAAAGCACAATAGGGGAGGGCCAAGCCATAGCTGAATGTAAATGCGCTATTAATATGTTGTCGGCCAGGCTTTATTGCTCATGTTGCTGTGTATTTTATTCATAAGAGAAAGGACGAGGGGCAAAGGGCCCAGCTAGCAGCTTCTGAAAATACCAACGGAACGACGGGAAGGGAGAACCTGAGGTTGTTTTGTTCTTCCGCCTGAGAGAGAGGGACGAATCGTGAATCCCGGATCCTCGCCCCGCCTTGGGCAGAACAAACCATGCTTATTAAAGGGGATCATGGCGGGGTGGAAGTGGGTCCTTCAGTTCTTTAGATCCTACAGCGCTGCTACTTCTCATACATGGTGGGTACGTAGCTCCGGAACTAATTTCCAGTAAATCTCTATCTCCATGATTGTACTAATTAAATCGCCCCATGAGAGGTTTGCCCTTCTTCTCTTCTTGCATTCACGATCCAACCGCCTCTTCTTTTAAACACTGTGGGGTTATGAGTCAGTCAATGGGCTGAGCTGAGACAAGACCAGCATTAATGTGTGAAATTAAGCAAGTGTCCTCACTTTAAGTGAGATTTTAACTTGCATCCCTCTGATTCTTGAGGGGATTGGATGTGCCCACCCGCATCTCCATGAGATGCACATCAATCAGCCCAGTGGTTGTTGTTGATGAAATAATTAGTTCCTGAACGAAAGTCCACTGCTCACACATTACAGATCAGCTCTCTCACCCTGAAACAAAAGGTGAAGGAGGTGTCTTTGGATTGATTTCCTGTGTGGAGATATGCAGTGGGGTTTGAAATGAATGACTGTATACAAATAAATCATTCAAGTACTGAGCTTTATTGTATGCTCAAAATAATGGGTAAATTATAAACATTTATAGTAATACAATTGCTCAGGAGAAAGAGATTTTGTTGAAAGATTATTTTGAATAAAGTAGTCAAAAGTGTAGTATTTGGTCTCACATTCCTAGCACGCAGTGATTTCTTCACACTCGTGCATTTGCAGTCCATTTTGGTTAGGTTTCAGATTAGTTTGTGGCCAATAGAATTGAATGATAAATAATGTATTGTTTCATTTTGGATTAACTTTTGTTTGTAATCATTTTGGAGTAACTTTTGTTGTACATGAGAAAATAATATGTTTCTAAACACTTCTACAATAATGGGTATGCTAACATGATTATGGATAATCCTGAATGATTTGGGAATAATGATGAGTCATAAAGTTACAGAGGGTCGAAGATCATATGTCCAAGACATGATAACCTCACCTGCTATTGGTAATGGTGAGGTTTGCATGTCTTGGGAGTATGATCCTTATTCCCTGTGTTTTTGAGCAGTCATTATAGCTCAGTATTTGAATTATTTATTTTATACAGTCATTATTGCCCATCTTTATCAAGGGTGTCAATAATTTCAGACACCACTCTATGTCTGTGGTATACAAGGAAGTTAGTTCAGTAATATTTCTAGTTTACACCAGTGTTATCAGTGATATGCCATGTCTGTCAACATGCCAAACATGCCTAGGGGTGGTTTTAACACGGTAGAGGAGGATAGACCGGTGTAGCATTTAATTCTGGGAATACAAATCTAAGGAATGAAACATCAAACAGCAATTTGACATGTCTGTCAGAGCAAATACTGTGAGAAGGGAACTACTGTAAGATAGAATGTATCCTCACTGCTTGGTATAACAGGCTAGCTACACATTTGACACATTGAGGCCACGCTGAAAGTAAATATTCAGAAACCGTCAGATAAAAAAGTCAAATCTACGTCTTAATGTAGTTGTTTCCAGAGTGCGTTGATGTGGATGCCTTATCCAGTATTGTGGTTTTCAGGATAGAAAAGGGGCCAGATTCAATTGAATTGATCATACATTAACACATAACAGTGTTTTCTTTGTATACTGAAGTCAGTCCTCACAAATGTAGCAGAACAAGGCACATGTTATATACAGTATACCACAAAGGTAGGACAGCTGTGCATAGACATCAGCGTTGTATTCCAACAACTATACTCAGCATAAACTCAGAACATTTATTCACGTTTCAAACAGAATTGAATCTAAACAAAATCAGGCCCTTGGACAACTACACACAGCTCAAACGTCTTACAGCTGTTTGTGTTCGAAATAGCCAACAGAGCTATTGACATAACACTCGACTTATCCCACTTATGTAAAACTCCACTGGTCAGTATTTCTCCTGTGACAGAACTTGTTCGGGGGCCACCCCGCCACTTGTCTGAAGTCATTATGCTTATCTCCATGCAGAGGTGCACCATGTTGAGCCCCATATCCTATCCTCAGTGGCACACAGCAACGCTGTCCCTCCAGCCACAGATATGTTGATTTAGCTCCTGTGTGTGTGCTTGTGCGTGTCATGGTTGGCCAGAGGACCCTGGTGGTTTGATATGAAGAGGTCACACATTAAGATGCATGCGTGCACAGTCAACACTGTAATCCCTTAATAAAGAGAAGGGCTTTGCTAAGATTAGACACCTCCTGAAGCACACCTCCTGAAGCTATGTCCTTTTCTCCAACCACTATCTTTGGCATTTGATATCGTGTTTGACTGAGAAGTGTGGTAAAATGCTTACAGCTGTTTAGTCCGTCCAATAGCATTGACATTTATCATGTTTGGTTGAGAAATGTCAATTTAGCTACTTTGAGCAAGTTAGGCCTAACTAACTATTAGTTTCGCTCTCAGCTAGCGGGCGCTAATATATTAGCCGGCTAGCTAGCTGAACACTCATTAGAAGCTCGTCTGTTGTGTGCATTTTGTACTGAACTAGCGAGTTTATGTGTTGTTTCTACTTTTCATTCTGTTAGTGTTTTTCTGGAAAATGATAGGCACGCATACTGTGGATACAAGGTTGACTTCTCTTTCGGCTAACTGGCACCCACTGTACAGTAAGTATACTGTTGGCTAGCGATCTAGCTGTGCACAATGTGGCTTGCCTAATTAAGAGAAAAATGACAATTTTCTACCTGCTTTTCAGTTTCTCCCGTCAGATCTTGTCTGGTGTGGTAATACTAGTGCCTAGTTTAAACAGGTAAATTATGTACTTCTCTTGTGGCAAGAACAAGTAAGATGAGGAAGAGAATTAGCCTCATAAATTATAGAATTCCCAATGTGGATTCATAATGACTAATGGCGTGATTTACTAACCATTTGTACCTGTTGTTCTCAGATGGGAACATCGTAAAAGACCAAAAGCTTGATATATGAAACATGTTCACTTGAATGTCATTCATTCTCTTAATTCACCTCCAAATAATACTTTTTTTTAAAGTTATCTTAATCTAAAATAACTGGCTCAAACATGGGACTAGAGTGGAACAAATTCAGTTTGCAAAAATGAACTTCCACTGGAGGGTTTGTTCTGAGTATTTCATGTGGCTGAGAGTCTTTCATCTTTGTGGAGAGAACTCAAACACAGACATTTGTGTTCAATGACTTGATCAGTCAATTTTCAGTGTTTGAAATGCTTGCCCTGAAAAATGTATCTCAAGGTTTTAGATAAACTGTGTGTGTGTGTGTGTGTGTGTGTGTGTGTGTGTGTGTGTGTGTGTGTGTTTGTGTGTGTGTCAGTGGAGACTCCTCAGTGAATTCATAAACATGTAAATTGTAAAACATTAAAGTTCTAATTTTCAGATAAAACTATAGTAAATATAATCACATCACCAAATAATGGATTAAAAGACACTATTTTGCAAAGAAGGTCTACAGTAGTCTCAACAGCACTTGGTGTAGCTGGAGGACAGCTAGCTTCCGTCCTCCTCTGGGTACATTGACTTCAATACAAAACCTAGGAGACTGATGGTTCACAGTAATTATGACAACTTCCGGAGGACGTCCTAAAGCCTATCAGAGCACTTGCAGCATGAACTGACATGTTGTCCACCTAATCAAAGGACCAGAGAATGAATCTAGTACTGAAAGCATGGACAGACACATGGACAGACAGTGACACACTGTGTGGACTTAAGTTGTAAGTTCATAGGCTAGGTTGGCTCAACCTCATGATCGGTATAGGGAACATTTTTGTATCATTTAGTAGCCTAAACCTATCACTGTTATATTGAACTGGGTGAATGGAATAGTAATGAGAGTCATCCAATGTGCTGTAATAGAAATAAGGCCATGATCATGAAAGAAAAAGCGTCCTCCTCATCTTAAATGGCATTGACCCCCACTGGTGTGTGTGTGTGTACGGTGCATGTGTGCATGCTCGCTTATGTTTTCCCTCTCTGTCTGTGGTTACACACTCTGTAGGTGGTTAGGCAGCAGTGGCTGGAGGCTCACCTCCAGTCAGATTTCAGGTATTTATAAACCGGTGGTGAAGAAGACAGATCACCAGCCCTCAAGCTGCCTGTGTCCCATCGTTCTCCAGTCTAGGCCAGCCTTCAAACATTCTCAGTCACCACCAAACGACATTCACATTTCTTTCTATTGTGTTTCAATTTCTGGCTGAGTTCCGAGTCTTCATGGAGCGCTATTCTCTGGCAATTTGTAGCTAGTCACGTCCCATTGTATTTCAAATAAAGCTTTACGTTGTGTCACTTTAAATACCTTCCCCCATTGCATTTACTGTAGCCGGCTGTCTGCCACTGCATATTGGGTTCCATATGAATGTGTGTGTTGGTGGAACCGCACGGTACGGACAAATATAGGCTCGAGGTGAGCTGTGCCTGAGCTAGCAATAACAAGTGACAGGTATAAGCATGTGTCACAACAGAGAGGTACCTCGTCAGGTGACTGGCATAAACACTTAAACCGTATATTTAATCTGGGAGCCAGTGACAATTTTGTGCTGTGCAAGATTTCTATGTCACAGAGCGCGAGATATACAACAGTATATTTTGAGCAATAGTTTTACCAAAAGAGTATAAGTAAGCAAATGTAATCAGTTTCTTACTCTCACGGGTTGGCCAGTTTCTCTGAAATCCCATTCAAGTTTTGTTGTCAGGCCATGTTTAAAGAAATGAGAACATGTGGTTGAACCCCATTTGGTTAATCCACGCAGCAACACACGCGTGCACACACACACACACACACACACACACCACATTCTCCACATTCTCCACATATTGGCGATGACCCTTGTGGGTTCAGAGGAATGTTCTCCCTATATGATGGATAGTCTCCCATATCCTTGGCCACTTTAAGACCCTTCCACTGTGGATGCTCTACAAAAGAAAGCACACCAGGGACAACAATGCCTCTTCACATCCATAGAGTACTAAATCTCCACTATGATTCAAGTCCAGAAGAACAAAAACCCGCAGGGAAGGAGGGAAAATAAAGGCGCAATGGGGTATAGGGAATATACAGCTATTGAAGCGAAGCCGTTTGAATATAACAATGGAGTATTGCTAGGCTATGATGTAGCCTCAGTTGGCTGTACCAAGCCCATAGGTATTATTTCATATTTCATATCATTTGAAGTGCTTGTAGTCAGTTGCTGGGTCGTGCACACACTGTGCATCATTCAGTGAACAGCGTAGAGGCTTATGCTCACTTAATGGCGTGGTTTGACTGTGTTGGATGGGATGTGTTTTCCCTTCTCAAGAATTCTGACTGGGTTGTGATAGTGGGTTGGGCACTTCCCATTCCTGGGCACTCCCCATTTCTCTCTCCTTTCATCCTCACCGATACCTGTACCTTGCTGCCCTGCTGCTGTTAGAGAAGAGAGAGGGAAAAGAGAGAGAATCGAGAGGGAACGTCTGGAGCCTAAGTCAGGGGAGTCTAAGTATGGATGAGAGTCCGGATGGCTCCTATGGAATTGGATGTAATTCTACTTAAGTCCATCACCCTCCTTGTTCAAGGAGAAGCAGCTGAACCCCACGGGTCACAGAAACGGGAGGAAGGCTGTGGGATATGAATAGGCTCATTTCTCTGTTCCGAAGAGCGTTGCTGTCCTGGGTTTAGATCATCCCTCACTGAAAGAGAATAAAAAGCACGTCTTTTACCTCCACCCTTTGGAAGCAGTCTCGAAGGTCCGCCTCCAATGTCCGTGCAGTGGCTACTCGTGGTCAAAGGTAGAGATAGAGTAAATGCACTAGGTGCATGTATAGAGTAAATGCACTAGGTGCATGTATAGAGTAAATGCACTAGGTGCATGTATAGAGTAAATGCACTAGGTGCATGTATAGAGTAAATGCACTAGGTGCATGTATAGAGTAAATGCACTAGGTGCATGTATAGAGTAAATGCACTAGGTGCATGTATAGAGTAAATGCACTAGGTGCATGTATAGAGTAAATGCACTAGGTGCATGTATAGAGTAAATGCACTAGGTGCATGTATAGAGTAAATGCACTAGGTGCATGCATTCATGAACAATAAAGCTGAGAAGAGATATGCGGCAGAGTTTGACCATATCTGATTCTATAGATGACCTTATACACGAATGGACTATAGATACAGGAATAGCAATGGAGTATAATGCTGCTAAATTACTAAACTGTATTATGTAGACATGAATTGGCCGTCTAGTCCCAAGACGATGCATTAGTCCCAGCAATGGATTATTATTTGACGAGGACCCATGTTTGAATAAATGCATGCTCCTCCAGTTTAAATTGGCGGTGATTTGCTCTGTTTTGTCTGCGTGAGTCATAGCGAGAGCTTTGCTGTTGCAGAGCTTCACTGCAAGTTTGCACTGTTTTTAATGAGATCTTGAGAAATATAACTCTGAATTATACACCTTATCTCCTCATTTAAAATACAACAAAACCCTTCACCACCGAACGGCAATAGGTCATGGTTGTGATCAGGAAGGAGTGAAATCGTTGCTATGCCATTATCCTCATGGGAGCATTTTATTATTCCAAATGCTTCTATCCAGCCGCTATGTTTGTCCTGTTGTGGCAGCTGTGTATATATAACCTATGGTAATTTAGTCGCGTAGCTGTTCTCCAAAAACACCTGGGCCCCTATTTTGGGCCTGATCGTCTGCAGCAGAGGATCCTTGAACACTGTGTGTATGTGTGTGATTATTGAGGAGATGTTATACTACCATTATGCTGCTGTTCATTGATTATTGATCGCCATTACCATTAGTATCTATCTATTTATCCTGCTACTGGTCAATAGTACTCCTGTTTACATGTATATAAATTACCATTAGTATATTACCAAAAAGTAGTTCTATTTTCCTGCTACCAGTCACTTTTTTGTTGACAAGCTTACACTCACACACACACACACACACACACACACACACACACACACTTATACTTTTCACACACCCACCCACCACTTAATGTATGCTGCTTCCATACTGTCTACTATTATTATTATTATTATTATTATTATTATTATTATGATGATTATTTATCCTGCTTCCGCCACTTACTCCTAATCCCTGCCTACATGTACATATCCACCTCAAGTGCTCCAGTATCCCTGCACATTGTACATTTGGTACTGGCACTGATCCTGTACATAGCTTACATTCTTTATCTTTTTTTCCTTTCTTATTTCTTATTTCTGGTGTTGTTGTTTGTTTTTTATTAGTTCTAATATTTTGATATTGAATACTACACTGTTGGGTAGGGCTTGCAAGTTAAGCATTTCACTGTACTGCATGTGGCAAATAAAACGTGAAACTTGAAACTTGAGAGAGCGAAAGAGAGCCTGAGAGTGTGTGTGTGTAGCGCCTAACCGTCAGCATGTGTGTAAGCTCAGTGGTTTTGTTTTCAATGCTAATGTAGGCACCTGGCTTTCGAAAGTGAAAAGTGGAGATTCTTTACTTAAGCATGGCCCCGTTTGGCCTTGAGATCTGAAACTCATTTCACCATAATGGCTCTATTCCACAGCGAGCTCCCCTGGGAGATGGTCAGCTCGCTTCGTGCTCTCGTTCTTCCTCTCCTCCTCCACGGAAGTGAGGGAGAAAGGAGGGGAGAGGGTGGACTGTACAGTACTACAGTGAGTGAACTGATGGGGGACAGTTATTATGCAGACATTATTATATATCTCTCCTCGAGAGCAGGGACATGTCAGTGGTGGGTCTGTTCATTAAAGCCATTAAATATGACTTGCCGCACAAGGCCAGCCCAGCAGGCCCACACCACACATACACCTCAAACTCCTTATTTCTCTCTCTCGACGTACAGGTATATACACTCTTGATCTGGCTCCCTTTCGTTCCTTTTTTCTCTCTCTAGAACACTTTCAATCTCTCTCTCTCGCTCAAACACACACTTCCCCTGCCCCCTCTTTCCTCTACATTCTCTTTCCCTCTCTCTCTCTCTCTCTCTCTCTCTCTCTCTCTCTCTCTCTCTCTCTCTCTCTCTCTCTCTCTCTCTCTCTCTCTCTCTCTCTCTCTCTCTCTCTCTCTCTCTCTCTCTCTCTCTCTCTCTCTCTCTCTCTCCTCTCTCTCTTCTCTCTCTCTCTCTCTCTCTCCTCTCTCTCTCTCTCTCTCTCTCTCTCTCTCTCTCTCTCTCTCTCTCTCCTCTCTCTCTCTCTCTCTCTCTCCCTCTCTCTCTCTCTTCTCTCTCTCTCTCTCTCTCTCTCTCTCACTCACTCACTCACTCACTCACTCACTCACTCACTCACTCACTCACTCACTCACTCACTCACTCATGGTGCAAAGAGCGGTCCCAGAGCCAGAGCACCTGCCCAGGCTTAACTATGATTAATGCTGAAGGGAGGACCAGGTCTCTCCTGGTGTCCATCACTGAGACCTCTGTCTCCTCTGTCTCACACGTACCAGGACTTAGCATATCAGACCCCCCTTTCAATCTTTGGCTTCACAGGCTCCTGGTATCTTACATATCATTCCTGTCTTGAAAACGTTCCTAACCTTGTCTGTTGCTGACTTTCTTCTAGGTGTTTTAAGAACCTTTTGAATGACAGTCCCATTGAGATACACATATTTCATGTGATATTATAGTGTTTTTTTTATCCTATGGATTGAATAGAAACCATTGAATCATTGATGAGTACATAGACTGCATGCAGGTCATGAAGAACCATCTAAATAGAGATTACAGTATATACATCACTTAACAGTATTCTATTCTCGTAAACTCTAATTTTGTTCCCACCGAAGGGTGATGCTGGAAGTGGGAATGCGTTCAGCGGTGTGAAATATGGAATGTCACAGGTACAGTAACACCTCGTTTGTGCGTAATCGACGGTGAGAAACAGATGATGGAGACATAGCGGCAGCAGGTGACATCGCCTCAGCACCAGATGCTAGGTGTGAAAGTACATCACGTTTCATATTCACTAAAACCTCTATGAGTTTGACCTAAACGTTCCTTTCAATCCTCAGTCAAAATAATTTTTCACTGAAGCAAATAACCACCATTTCCCATTCACTTTTACAAAAATGACCATTACCATTATTTCTAGAACAGGGAACATTTTATGGCTGCATTTATCCTTTTTTACAGTTCCATTAAAAAAGAAGATGGCAGTTCAGGTTTATGGATGTGGCCAGACCTAAGTAGACGATTTGTCATTGCAGTCTCTCTGTCATAACAACTCTCTCATCAGTATTGGTATTGCAGCACTCAGCAATCAAGGCATTGGTGGCCATTTTTCATTCTGTTGCTAGGGCAACACATGTCACGCCTGCTCTCGCTTTCCCTCTCTGGCGCCAGGCTGCCCTTCATTACACACACCTGTCACCATCATTACGCGCATCAGCGCTCATTGGACTCACCTGGATTACTTCACTGTTGATTGCGTTCCCTATTTCTGTCTGCTCCTCAGTGTGTTCCCTGTGTCAGCATTAATGTCATTATGTGTTCATGTCCAGATGCTGCCCTGTCCTGTTCCATTCCGTTGTTAATTAAATGTTCACTCCCTGTACCTGCTTCTCGTCTACCTGCGTCGATCCATATAACAATTTGAATGTGTGTGTATGTGTGTGCGCTTGCATGTGTTTCATCCAAACATCCCCTGAAACCACAGGGTTCCAGGCATTTTCAAATGTATACTGCTGTTTGTATGTTTATTGCATACTATAATGACAAGTTACATGTCTACATACAGACGAAACACATCTCCTATAAATCTCCTATAAATCAACCACAGCTAGTATCGTGCCTAGCCTACTGAATCATGTTAATGGAGTTAAACGCTTCGAGGAGATCTAATAACCCTGCTCTTACTGATTACAATAAACATTTGGTTACTGAAGAATTAACTGAAGTTGTGCAAATGTATTCCTTTTCCACCCTAGAAACACATGGGACTTGTCACCATTTGAATGCAGTCAACACAATCTTTTAAGCTGTGCTCCTGCGCCATACTGTGCTTCAACTGTTGAACCAGTGATTTCCTGTAGCTTTGCTATTGATTTGTATTTGCATAGTTATTTGTTGATGGATTCAAAGCCGGTGGTACTCCATTGACCATGCTTCCATAACGTGCACTGAGCACACGGGGGCAGCGAGGTGGCGAGAGCCAATCGTTGAAGCAGAAATGGGAGAGGGTCTTGCTATGAAACCCCAGCGAGATCTAACGGGTTGACACAGTTTCGCTTCAGTATTTGACGTTCATCGGTGGGGGAGATCAACATCACGTTTTGGTGGTTAAGTTGAAGCGTTCATTCCGATTGGTTAAGGTAAGGGCTAAGGTTTAGAATTGTGTTAAAATAGAAACAACTCAATGGTTAAGTTAGGCATTAAATCCAAATGGTTAAGGTGAGGTTAAGGTTAAAACCCATCATTTCAAATGAGGCCCAGCACTGCGATTGAACACTGGACCCTTAGTGCCAGAGCTCGCGACATATGCCGATCCACCATCCCAATCCGCAACGCCCTAGCAAGCCTACTTGATGGTAACAACGCTCACCTAGTGGCCGCATTTGAAGGCATTTCCCAACGTCCTGGGGACCGGGACGAACGCTGAATATCACCTTGGATCTCGAGTGGCCTGGCTGACTACAGTGTGAGTGGTAGCCCGTGATTGGGAGCTGTGCTGTGTATTTATTCATCGCTGTGCATAATAATGAACTTCATAATGTCCCAAATGATTTTTCCCTGTATCCTTCAGTTACACAACACTCAACTAGTTTGGGATTATGTGCAGTGTGTACGGTGTGTGTTTGGGTTTAGATTGTTTGACTGAATCCACAGTGACACAGGCACATGATTTGATTTCAAGGGTAAATTTTGATTTAATAATCCCTCCCAGACTCCCTAGGGTCACAGTGGTGGTTTGGCCCACACCAACCCCTCTCTCACACAATCTACCTCTCATTTTGTAGTGACATACAGTTCCTCTGATCAATCCCTCTCTAGATTATCTTTGTTTTAACAAGGTTTCAGTTTCTGACACCAACAACATGTTTCTGCTCCAGTAAGAATTGAGCACGTTTGAAACCTCAGCTTGATTCAGCTCAATCCTCTTCCACAATAGAGCCAAACAACAAAGGCACTAAATGGATTAGTGTAGGTGATTATTGCCATTGTCACCAGTCAATAGTGTGTGTTTGTCTTGTGTGGCCTTTCTCTTTCATGGTTTGAGTGTGTCTGTGTGTGTGTGCGTGTGCATGTGTGCGTGTGTGTGTGCGTGTGTGTGTGTGTGAGTGTGTGCCTTCAGAGTGCGTGCGTTTGCGTGGCGTGCCTTGGGGGACATCCTTGTAAGCGATTTGTGGGTGAGATCCTCACTTGACAGTGTGATCGAGATGAAGGGATGAAATAGAAGGACGGAACAACATGAGGAGGGTGAGGAAGGGGGATTCTGCCACAAATGGCATTAGTGACCTTCACTGTGGGGTTTGAGGGAATTGGCCAGAATGAAGATGGACTGTGTGCTGTGTCTGCCGGGCTCCTTGTCCACCAGCCTGGTCTCATAAACTAAACATAACATAGTAAAAGTAAATCCGTGACACCAAAATTAGTACAATATGTTACTTTTTGGTATGGTTACTTAAGACAGATGGTTACATAAGGCAAAAACGAAAAGTAGGGTGGATGGCTGAATGTATAATGCGAAAGTCTAGCAACCCAAAGGTTGTGAGCTCGAATCATGGGCAACGTCCTCATTTTAGCTACTTTGCAACCATTCCCCTAACCCTAATCTTAACCCTTTAACCTAACTCCTAAACTTAACCGTAACCTTTACCCTAACTCCTAGCCTAGCTAAGCTAGCCAGCTAGCTAACATTAGCCACCTAGCTAGAATTCGTAACATGTCATACGTATAGCAAATTCGTCACATATTGTACGTCTTGCAAATTTGTAACATATAGTACTTTTTGCAAATTTGTAACATACAATACGAATTGTAATTCATAACATATCATATGAAATGGGTGATGGACATTAATACAATTAAAATTAATACATACCATACAAAATGTAACATGTCATACTAAATGGAGTGGATCGGATTTACATGCAGAATCATACGAAATGCCATGTGACCTGGTTGTGGCCACAGATCAGTCACACACAGGAGTGTTGGCAGGAGGAGAGGTGTGGGGGAGGCCCCCACTGCCAGACCACAGGGCTCACATGCATGGAGGAGAGAAAAAGAGACGGAGAGAGAGACAGCGAGAGAGAGATACAGGGAGAGAGCGAGATACAGGGAGAGAGAGAGATACAGGGAGAGAGAGAGATACAGAGAGAGAGAGAGAGAGAGAGATACAGAGAGAGCGATACAGAGAGAGAGATACACAGAGAAAGAGATACAGAGAGAGAGAGTGATATACAGAGGGGTCCAGGTGAGAGAGGTATCTATAAATAAGTGCAGACCCTGAGGTGCAGATTCTCTCTGGGGTTTAGTACAGATCATTATGTGCAAAACAGTGGGTGGACTGGGCAGTTGGGAGGGGGATAGACTGATAGACTGCATATATATACAGTATGACAAGCATACCCATAACATGATGCTGCCACCACAATACTTGAAAATACAGAGGGGTTTCAAATCAGAGACAAGGTTAGAATATTGCTGTCCATCAGTGATTCCCAACCAAATGTACTGAGCTTGAGCAATTTTGAGAAAAACATTGGATATATGTTGCCCTAAGAGTTGTGCAATGTGCCTAGAATCTTATATGAAATTATTCGCAGCTGTAATGTCTGCCAAATGTGCTTCCACCAAGTATTAACTCTTGGGTGTGAAGACATACAGTAGACAATTCTTCCTTTTGTATTTTTTCGTCATTCATTTTGGAATAGTAGACATATTTGAGTCCCTGTTTAGATGTCATTTTAAGGTAGAAAAAATGTGAACACTGTGCACGGGGTGTGATGACTTTAACTAGGCACAGTGTACCACAGGAGGTTGGTGGCGCCTTCATTGGGGAGGACGGGCTCGTGGTAATGGCTGGAGCGGAATCAGTGGAACGGTATCAAACACATCGAACCCAGGGTCTCCAGGTGTTTGATGCCATTCCATTCGCGCCATTCCAGCCATTATTATGAGCCGTCGTCCCCTCAGCAGCCTCCACTGCTGTATTCTATACTATACTATACTATACTATACTGCACCTGCAGCTCTGCTATATTGCACTCAAATAGAGCCACAGAGGCCCTACTTTCTTCTATCTCTACAGAGTCTTTGTCTTTATGGAGTGGCAAATCACATGGCTGTGGTGGGGGGTGAGATGGTCTTGTTTTAAAGAGCCTGATGGTTGAGGAAGATATGGTTGACCTGCAGCACTTGATTGTGTGCTCATGTCATGTTTGCCGCTGTTGCTCACCTTATCTGAGCCATTCCTCCTCCTTATCAGTTCAATTCAAGGCGTTTTATTGGCATAGGAAACCTATGTTCACATTGCCAAAGCAAGTGAAGTAGATAATATACAAAAGTGAAGTGAACAATACAAATGCACAGTAAACATTACACTCACAGAAGTTCCGAAAGAGTGAAGGCAATGGCATCTCTCTCTTTCTCGCCTCGCTCTCCCTCCATCCTCTCGTTTTCTCTTTGAGCTTGTCAAAAAAAAATCTAGCCGAGTTCGAGAAAGAAAGTCCTGCTGACTTTAGTTTTCTTTATTTCCATTTAGGCAAATGGTGAAATCACATCAAATTTCATTACACAGAGTAGACTGCTGGAAATGAAACGTTTGACAGTCAACTTGGGTGAACGGCGCGGGGTTGTGGAACTCTCACTTAGTGTTATGGAGCGCTCCGCTCTCTTGTGTTATTATTTGAGAAGACAGAGACAACACTCGGCCTGATTAGTGCGGAGAATAAATGATCAGTAATTATGCTAAGTGCCTCCGTGGGAATATTTTAGAGGAGTACAGAACAAAAAAAGCCAAATCTCCAACAGCAATTAGAGCGCAAGAGAAGAGATACTTCTCAAGAGACTTCTCAAGAAAATGCAATCATTTTAAAAAGGCACTTCATAGCAAAGAGTGTCCCACTGAAGTCTTTGAGGGGCCTCTGTGCTCTCTGTGATCTCTCTCCACTTAATTGATCAGTTCATCTCATTGATTGGCTACGGAGTCCACACTTCTGAATACCCCATGTATACGTTTGCCTGAATAGAAGACCAGGAAGGACTTCAGCCATTGAGGTCCTCAGTGGTTCCCCGTTACTGTCTAAAACAGCAAAAAGGTCAAGCGAGACGCAAACATCTAGAAACAATCCGCGTACTGTTTAGCCCGCCTCTTATGCACAGGGACGATTTCTGTCAAACATCAAAGAGGAAGAGGACATCTTTATCTTGTAAACACGTGTGTTGCATCACTAATTATGTTTCATCATTTATCACATCGAAGAATAACACTTTCCTTCCTAGTCCAAAAACTGTACGGTATAATATGGGGGAGATGTGTTTATTTGATTCGCAGCGGGATTAAAAGCTGGTTATCATTCAGTTCCTTTCAAGTCGCTCCCTCTCGCTGTCATTTCCAGCTAATTAGATTCCAGCCGGGGTGCCAGTGGCTGGCGCAGGTTGACGTTTATTGTCACGAGTCTTGTCCTGGAGGCAGAACTGAGCCATCTCTCCCTTTGATAGGCCAGCTTCAAAGTCACAATTGTCTATATTGTAAAAATAAAAAACATTTTAAAGCGTTTTGGTCTTAATTTAAGTTTAGGGTTAGGCATTAGGGTTAGCAGTGTGGTTAAGGTGAGGGTTAAGGTTAGGGTTAGGTATAAAATCAGATCTGATGACTTTGTGGCTGTTGCAGCTTGTGACCACCACAGAGCTTGTCTCCAGAACAAGATTCGCTAACCTGCGTGGCGTGTTGCTGTGTTTTGGCAGGCTGACGGATAACATTATAGAGCATGACCTTCCTCCCTTTGTTGTCCCTGTGACAGCCAACAGCTTCTGCTTCTGCTAGTACTGCAGCTATCCCAGGAAGGAAATGTTCTTCATCAGATTACTGTACAAATAATCAGTGGGTTTTACTGTAGGCTATGTGGCAAAAATGCAGATGCAAAAAAATATGTATTTATACATTCCCATATTTCACAAAAATATTTGATGGACTGTTACTTTTCGTTCTGTCCACCTCACCCTCTGTGTGTGTGTGAGCGTGCGTGCAGGTGTTCTTCCCGCGTGTGTGTGGACGAGCCGTGGCTATACTCAATTGTATGATAACTGAACGCAGCAGGGCGCCAGGGCCTGCGGTCAGACTGCTCAACAGTTTAAATGGCTGTCAAGCCTCATTGCAGATCCCCACTGTCAGTCCTACCTCAGCGCTCCTGTCACTGACCTCCCTTCTCTCTTCCCTCTCTCTTAGATGGGCACTTCAACACTGTGTGAAAACAAACCTCTTGGTTTTTTTTTGTTGTCTTTGGATGAGGAGGAGAAACTAGGTCAAACTAAAAGGCAAACCAAGTAAACCTCTCATCTTGTCTTGTGCGGGAGGACAGCTACTTTGGTCTTTTAGCTTTCACATAGCGGTTAGGAGGGGATTTGCACAATGGTGCTTGGTGTGTTCATGGTAACTACTCCACTCAATGAATTTTGGTGAGAGGTACAGCAAATACTGTTTGGTTTGATACAATCTACACCAGGGGAGGCTGCTGAGGGGAGGACGGCTCATAATAATGGCTGGAATGGAGTGCAGTGGATGGAATAGAGTGAACGGAATGGTATCAAGTGGTATCTACACTGAGTGTACAGAACATTAAAGACACCTTCCTAAAATTGAGGTGCACCCCCCACTTTTGCCCTAAAAACAGCCTCAATTCGTCAGGGCACGGACACTACAAGGTGTCGGAAGCGTTCCACAGGGATGCTGGCCCATGTTGATTCAGTTGTGTCGCGTTTGCTGGATGTCCTTTTGGGTGTTGGACCATTCTTGATATACACGGGAAACTGTTGAGCGTGAAAAAACCCAGTAGCGTTGCAGTTCTTGACACACTCAAACAGGTGCGCCTTGCACCTACTACCTTACCCCGGTCAAAGGCACTTCAATCTTTTGTTTTGCCCGTCCAATCCATGTCTCAATTGTCTCAAGGCTTAAAATCCCTCTTTAACCTGTCTCCTCCCCTTCATCTACACTGATTGAAGTGGATTTAAGAAGTGACATCAATAAGGGATCGTAGCTTTTACCTGGATTCACCTGGTCCGTCTATGTCATGGAAAGAGCAGGTGTCCTTAATCTTTTGTACACTCAGTGTATGTCAGAATAAAATATTTCCCTAAAAACTAAAATTACACATTTGACTAATTCAAATGGATGTCTCTTGATTGATTGGTGATGTGTAATCCAAAGTACACATTTTCCTTCTCTTTTTTTGCAACATCTCACCTCTGTTTGAGGGAGGAGCTACTGTACTTAGTTGAGTGAGTGAGTGAGTGAGTGAGTGAGTGAGTGAGAGAGAGTGAGAGAGAGAGAGAGAGAGAGAGAGAGAGAGAGAGAGAGAGAGAGTCTAGTTTTGTCCCACTCTCTCTGCGTACCTGAGAACGCCACACATTAGGAGCGTAGTGGATTCTCTAAAAGCTAGCTGCAAGAGGTGGCATAGCTAAACGAAGAGAAGCTGAGAGTACATGATCCACTGTGGCACTATGTGTTTACTCATTTCTCCCGTTGATACATTCAGACTGGCTATCAATGTGCTTTCCAACCCTGTGAGCAGACGGGGCACTCAACCATGTGATAGGGGTCAATCTCTGTGACCTCAAGTCATGGAGAGTTGACCCTTAGAGCCTGGAGATCTGACCTCTTGTCTGAGCAGGTCAAATGTATCTTACCCTTAATAAATGTACTGTAGTACATGCATTCACACTTTCCCTTCTCAAAGGCATAGATAGAATTTACCAGGAGAAATATGTCTAACGCTGTGAATGAATAACACATGACAAAGAGGCTGTGTTTTGCCTTTGCTAGTATTGGTAGGCAACTATGGAGAGACACAGACAGTACAGGAACATTGTGTCCTTTTATTCCCCAGCCTTCTATGGTGGAGGAGCTCTGAGAACACCTCAAGCTTTATCTGATGATGAAAAAGGCCCATCGGACACCATCGATCTTAAAACAATGTACACGTACACACACACACACACACACACACACACACACACACACACGCTTTCCTGCAACACATTAACCTCCAACCAACTCCTCTCCCACACAACACCTACTGTTGATAGTTACATGCAGTACAGTATCTCTCTGTCGCTGTCTCTCTGTTTCTATCTGTCTCTCTGTCACTCTGTTTATATCTATGTCTCTATGTCTCTCTGTTTCTATTGGTCTCTATCTGTCTCTTTCTGTCACTCTGTCTCTCTGTCTCTCTGTCTCTCTGTTTCTATCTGTCTCTCTCTGTCTCTGTCTCTCTGTCGCTCTGTCACTGTTTCCATCTGTCTCTCTCTGTCTCTCTGTCACTCTGTTTATATCTATGTCTCTGTTTCTATCTGTCTCTCTGTCTCTCTGTCTCTCTGTTTCTATCTGTCTCTGTCTCTCTGTCTCTCTGTTTCTATCTGTCTCTGTCTCTCTGTCTCTCTGTTTCTATCTCTCTCTCTCTCTCTCTCTCTCTCTCTCTCTCTCTCTCTCTCTCTCTCTCTCTCTCTCTCTCTCTCTCTCTCTCTCTCTCTCTCTCTCTCTCTCTCTCTCTCTCTCTCTCTCTCTCTCTCTCTCTCTCTCTCTCTCTCTCTCTCTCTCTCTCTCTCTCTCTCTCTCTCTCTCTCTCTCTCTCTCTCTCTCTCTCTCTCTCTCTCTCTCTCTCTCTCTCTCTCTCTCTCTCTCTCTCTCTCTCTCTCTCTCTCTCTCTCTCTCTCTCTCTCTCTCTCTCTCTCTCTCTCTCTCTCTCTCTCTCTCTCTCTCTCTCTCTCTCTCTCTCTCTCTCTCTCTGTCCATCAGTCTACAGTAGTTTGACTGGCTGGTGGTTAGCTACGGTACAAAGAGTACAAGCGCTGAAGCAACAATACAATAACGGGCATGCTAAATAGGATCGATATATGCGTGGGCCTCAGTCTCTGCGTTTATGTGACAAGTGTGAGGCATATCGTCTCTGCTTGCACCAACAGTTAACAAGCTCTCCCTTCCTCCCCCATCTATAAGGATATAAATCAATACACAACCAGGTGTTACAACAGGCAGGCAGTGACTACAGCAAATTTATATAATTTTTTGTGTTGATTCAGGAGTTAAATTCACTCTGTAAGAGTGAAATTAACACTCAGTGGTGTAAAATAACTTCTAGTGTTGGTGTTTTTTGGGGGATTGTTTTTAAAAATCTGTGTTTTTCATGTATATACATTATTCTAAACGAATCCAATTGGTTCGTTAGATATATTGCACCTCTTGCTGAAACGGTTGTTACATTTTAAATTGTTTAGCTCGCCTTCTTATCAACTTTCTTAACCCTGACAGTAACCAGGTTTCAATCCAACCGTTTTTCTCCTAGTAAAGTACATGTCGGATACATGTTTCTATGACAGGCCAAATGTCGACAAAACAAAATGCGCTAGACAAGGTGGGATCTCTTCTGTCTGTAAAATGAATTAATGCGAGAAATGTAGGTGGAAACACTTCTACTCCTTCTACTCCTTCTACTTCTACTCTGCTTAAATATTGATAATATTACATAATAACCATCATATGTAAGCTTGGAGTCACACGATGACATGTTGTGTGGTCCTCCCATTAAGGACTCGTCAGGAAACCATGCAGACTAGGCTGCAGACAAAATAAGTTATGATGAACTTCACAGGGTGGTGAAAGGTGACATGATCATGGATGCTCGGCTGCCATTTGACAAATAAAAATAGTCCAGCTCTTTTGTCCATAATAATCTAGTTAAGGGAAATCCTGGACACTCAAATTAATAGGATATGTTACGTTTGGTATGGTTGCATAAGACAGATGGTTACTTAAGGCAAAAAATAAAGTACGGTGGTTGGTTGGGGTGGATGGGTGAGCGTTTACCTTTTCAACTACTTACTACTTTTTTAGCTACTTTGCAACTACTTAACATGTTAGCTAACCCTTCCCCTAACCCTAACTCTAACCTTAACCCTTTAACCTAACTGATAAACTTAACTCTAACCTTAACCCTAACCCCTAACCCCTAGCCTAGCTAATATTAGCCACCTAGCTAGAATTCGTAACATATCATACGTTTTATAAATTATTTACATAGTGTACATTTCGCAAATTCGGAACATACAATACGAATTGTAATTCGTCATATATCATACGAAATGTAGTTCGTCACATATCATACGAAATGTAATTCGTCACATATAATACGAAATGTAATTTGTCACAAATCATACGAAATGTAGTTCGTCACATATCATACGAAATGTAGTTCGTCACATATCATACGAAATGTAATTCGTCACATATAATACGAAATGTAATTTGTCACAAATCATACGAAATGTAATTCGTCACATATAATACGAAATGTAATTTGTCACAAATCATACGAAATGTAATTCGTCACATATCATACGAAATGTAGTTCGTCACATATCATACGAAATGTAATTCGTCACATATAATACGAAATGTAATTTGTCACAAATCATACGAAATGTAATTCGTCACATATCATACGAAATGTAATTCGTCACATATCATACGAAATGAGTGATGGACACCACAAATGAATACATTTCATTTACATGCAGAATAATATGAACTGCTCTGAGACCAGGTTGGGGGGAAATATGCCATGGTCTAGTGGCGAACACTGCGCAAGTTAATTTCACTTCACTGTGCTGTAGGTCACTGAATTCATTTTCCGAATGGCAATTGGTGTAATTTCTCAAGGGACTTGTTGCGAGGGGCGGCTTGCATTTCCCCAGATTTCCTACAACCTACAAGGTGTGAACGAAACCCTCTTGTTTACTTACCCCCCCAAAACAAGAATCCAATCAAATCAAATGTTATTTGTCACATGCGCCAAATACAACAGGTAGACATGCTTACTTACAAGCCCTTAACCAACAATGCAGTTTTAAGAAAAATAATTGTTAGGTATTTTTTTTTTAGATAAGTAAGAAGAAAAAAAATCAACAAATAATTAAAGAGCAGCAGTAAAACAATAGTAGCGAGGCTATATACAGGGGGTACCGGTACAGGGTCAATGTGCGGGAGCAAAGGTTAGTCGAGATAATTGAGGTAATATGTACATATAGGTAGAATGGGGCTCATTATGTACAGTAGCATGACAATGACAATACAAGAACAGTACATACAGGTCTTTAATGTCAGTATAACTCCCTGTAAAAGTGATCTCCGGATGTCCCTCGCTGACTAAACTAGAGGAGTAGAAAGGACTCTCATACTCTCACCCTTTTCCTCTCCCTTTCTCTCTCGCTCTCTCCCTCGCTCCCTCTCTTTCTCTATCCTTTTCCCCTTCCTTCCTCTCGCTCTCTATCTCCATCTCTCTTCCTCTCCCTCGCCACCTCTCTCTCTCCCTCCTGCTATCTCCATCTCTCTTCCTCTCCCTTGCCACTTCACTCTCTCCCCCTCAATACCTGGATTAAATCGCTCTCTCTCGCCCAATTTCAATTTCAATTGAAGGGGCTTTATTGTCATGAGAAACTCTCTCTCACGTCCTCTCCCTCACAACCTCTCTCTCTCCCCTTGCGCCGACAATCACTGGCTGAACTCTCTCACTCTCTCGCTCTCTTACTCACTCACTCACACACACTCATCTCACCTCCCAGCCCATTGCTGCTGATCTTATCTCCCTGTCCGATGGGAGGACAAATGACCCTGGAGATCCCATTGGCAAATTAGATGTACAGGTCTAGTTCTGATGACATGCTTAATATGCACAGAGGGAGAAGGACTAGAGTTAGTTAAATAAGTACTATATTGGTATTGGGAAGGAAATCCAGGCATGACATGAAATCATATTTGATAGAATGCTCTTTTCTATCGTTTGTCATTTTGAAACGGACAAGTTCCGCTGTGTTGCCTATGGGTTACTCAGCATTTATTTTAGGGTTGAGTTCACCGAGTTTAAAGTCTAGACTCAGCCAATTGGCCTGTAGTTTGAAAATAATGTACAGCCCAGTTTCTCATTATACACAGCAATTAGGCATGCGGCTGCTTGGGCAACATTTTTCTATATTCATTTGTTTTTGATCAAAGGCCAGAGTGGCATGGACTCTGTTGACGGGTCCATTACTTATGCTCTTGGCATTTCAGAAAAGGCAAAGTTGTCCAGTATGTACTTTTAGCAAAGATTTCCTGTCAACGTTTAGGCAAACGAGTTTCCATGAGCGGGCGGTCTCGAAACTTTGTAAACAGTAAATGACCCCTGGGTACAACGGTAGTGACAAAGTCAGCCTGCTGATGCACTGGGCTGCTGCACCTGTGATTGACAGCCAGCGCTGAGCCTGGCCATGCTGTTCAGATGGATTTAGGCTCATGGGACTGAGGCCTCTCTCTGTCTGGTCCAACCTGCTAACCTGTGCTGGAAATATAGACCTATTATATGTTTTCTATCTGGTGAAAGCCTTGATTCATATCACCTCTCTATATGGTTGCATTGGCCCTATGCTTTGTCATAGTACTGACACTGGAATAATTGTCCACTTTTACTTGAATTGGATTGATATTGTGCCCCCCCCCCCGCATTCACACATTCCTACTCACTCCATATCCGTGTTGATTCCCTTGACCAGGTATGATTAATCCTCAAACGTCTTTAAATGACGATCTGACTCCGAAGGGAGGGAGGATTTGACCCACAGAGGGCTTCAAGTAGACTGAAATATAATCCCCTCTAATTTCTCCCTCTTTATTTCGCCTGCAGTTGATCGTTTTCAGGTTAAATGTTAATTGGGAGGGAGCCCAGAGCTTCTCTTCTTTTTAATGACTGCACCTTTCATTTCATCTTCTGCTTTGACAGCGCCTTAGCAAGTGGATTATTCCACTGGCAGAACAAGATTATTTGCAGCTGAAGACACAGTTGTAAAGATAAAGCAATCAACAAATCTTCTGGAAGACATTTTCTAGACTAGAGCACTAAAACGGGTAAGGTGAAACTGGATGTTGTTTAGATGCTCGACTACATTTATACCGACCTCGGGATTTCACTTTCAGGCCAGTGATCATTCGTAGGCCATTTAATATGCAGCATGGATACTGAAATCGGTGGATACCCTTCTGAAATCAATTTGAAGCACCCTCATAAAGCTTTGCTACCGAGCTACATGATATGGTGTGTGTGTGTGTGTGTGTGTGTGTGTGTGTGTGTGTGTGTGTGTGTGTGTGTGTGTGTGTGTGTGTGTGTGTGTGTGTGTGTGTGTGTGTGTGTGTAATAGAGAGGACAAATAGGGAGAGAGAGAAACATATAAACAGAGGGGGAGTCAGGATGAGCATATTGCGAGTAAATTTTTTATTATTTCAGATGAAATAGGTTATTGGCATTCCGGGGTGGCTGGTTGAATGTGGATGTCATTACAGTACAAGAAAGCTTTAGATCTAGTTTGCCTATGGACTTAATAACCTCTCATCCTGCATCAGTACTACCTCATTGTGTTATAATGCATGGAAAACATAGGATGCTTGGTCTCTGGCTTCACTTCACATACACCGGGTACTTTAAACACTGTGAATTTAATTTAGCCTCCTCTGTTCCTTCCTCATCCCTCGTTCATTATACCTTGCCTATATAACATAATCCATGTTCCTTTCTTTCCTCCCTGCTGTCTTCTTTCCGTCCATCCTTTCTTTCTTTCTTGTTTTCTTTCTCTCCTTCATCACAGAACCATGTGAAACGTGGAGGTTCATAAGATAGGCACCATTAGACACAGCTAGTGGTCAGTAAAACTATGATTGCCTGAAATGGCTTAAAAGCCAACTGAAAGATATGGATCACATAAAATCGAGGTGAAACACCCTATAGCAGTGATGTGCAGTCGGGGTAGGCAGGGTTGGCAGTGCTTACCGTGTGATAATCTAATATAAAGAACTGTTATGCAAAGGCAAAAAATATATATATAATGATGTAAAAAAAAATCAAAATGCAATTGGGTGGTTTTTATGCTCAAAATACCAGAATTTGGTAAAACTGCATCACAACCTCAGGAAAGGCTCCAGGGTGTGCCTTTTCCCCCAATGCCCTCATTGTTGTTGAAGCGCGTGCCTTTCCTGACTTCAGTCACTGTTAATGGACACGGTCAGCTTTTGGGAACAAACGGATCGATCTGCCGTTAAATGAGCAGCAAAAACAAGTTACCATCGACAATTGTAATGCAAAGGTTTAGGAAAACTGTGATATTTTGAAGGATCGTATTAGAGCAACATGCTACATAGGGAAACAAGAGTTAGCATGTCATGATGAGAGTACAAGCACATGTAATCGTGGCAACTATGTGGAGTTATTGTATACTTTCGCTGAAAAAGACACTTCAGGTACATCAAACAGAATAAAGATTTGATTGAAGCAGTCAGTGATGTGATTCGAAAGGACATTAAAGACGAGATGAATACAGACACATTTGTTGCATTAGGCGTCGATGAGGCCACAGATGTTACAAACAAACACCAGACGTCTTAGACTTTGCTGTGGCTGAAAGCAAAGTCAAGGAGGAGCTTTGGGGATGATGTGAGCGATGACAAATGACCTGTGGTGATTATGTGTCGGTAGTGTTGGGGAAGTACAACTGCGCCATCCTTGGCCCTCATGTCAATTGAGATTAATAAAAAAAATAAAGACGATTTCTACAAGGTTGTCACCGAGAGGTTCACCCTGATGGATGTAAAAGTACTACGAAAAGTAGTAAAGGTGATCCTTTTTTCATGAGACCCTTTTTAATATATCGAAAGGCATTTTTTTGTCATTTAGATTGTTGATATGGACATTTCATTCGAACCTTATTTGTTATTCAGTGGCAGTCATAAGTTTGGACACATCTACTCATTCAAAGCTTTTTCTTTATTTTTACTATTTTCTACATTGTACAATAATAGTGAAGACATCAAAACTATGAAATAACACATATGGAATCATATAGTAACCCCCCAAAAAATATATATATATTTTAAATTTGAGATTCTTCAAAGTAGCCACCCTTTGCCTTGATGACAGCTTTGCACACTTTTGGCATTATATTAACCAGCTTCATGAGGTAGTCACCTGGAATGCATTTCAATTAACAGGTGTGCCTTGTTAAAAGTTAATTTGAAGATTTTATTTCCTTCTTAATGCATATGAGCCAATCAGTTGTGTTGTGACAATGCAACAGAAGATACCCCTATTTGGTAAAAGACCAAGTCCATATTATGGCAAGAACAGCTCAAATAAGCAAAGAGAAATGACAGTCCATCATTACTTTAAGACATGAAGTTCAGTCAATTTGGAAAATGTCAAGAACTTTGAAAGTTTCTTCAAATACAGTCGCAAAAACCATCAAGTGCTATGATGAAACTGGCTCTCATGAGGACCGGCACAGCTTTAGACCCCCGATCTTTCTGTGCCATCCTTAGTAGTCAGACATAGGGCTTTTGAAAGAGATTAACCTCTCCAAGACAGACAGGCTGACAGATAGACAGCGCTGTGATACAGTGTGGTTGTAGGCCGTCTGTTCAGTAATTGATCCAGTGTGGCTTTACCTGGCTGGAGAGAGAGACTGTGTCTGTCTACTGTCTATCTAGCACCCAGCAGGACTAGGCTGACTGTCTCTCTTTGTCTGAACCAACAGACAACCATTAAAAGCTCATTACCAACAGTTCTGGAGAGGATTAAAATGGTCATGAAAGCGAGCGAGAGGAAAAATGATTTCTTTCATCAATTAATTGAACTCTTGGAGAAGTACTTTGTTTGAAAGTTCTCGACATCACAGAGGAGCAGACATTTGTTCTTTTCTTTCTAAACGAGTTCTGTATAACCTTGCTTAATTGTTTAATTAAAACAATGGGGTTCCATTTCCAACGTTTTTCTTTTAATCTTAGCTATTTATTTTAGAGAGAATTTAATGGAATGGTGGGCGGGTATCTGTTTTAATGCATGTTAGGACGCTTTTATGATTTGCTTTTATGTTGTAACTGCCTTCTTGTCCAGGTCTCCCTTGAACAATAATAATTACGTTAATGGTGAAGTTCCTGGTTTACTTCCTGATTCAAACCATACTTCTTGCTTTAGACTAAAGTGAACAAAAAATTGTAACAGTGTCATGTGCTAAGTTATTAGTGCACCAATCTCTCTTATTACTTTCCCAGTAATAAGGTGGGATGGGGGTGTTGACAGCTCACCATAAAAACATATCTATCTGTGATTTATCACACCCCTCCCAGCTTAACAGCTGTTCATCTCAACACCATATGGAAGGAAGTCTTCAGGAAAAGGCATGTGGGCCAGGTCCAGAAACACCCCTAGACCCTACTGCCTCCTCCCTAGGCACTTTATGTACATGTTTAATTGGTTGAAGAGTTGGCAATATGGTTGTAGCTGAACCTCTGATCGCTAAGCCCCCCCCCCCTCCCTTACCATATTGATCATACATATATACTCATTTCACACCAGTGCCTAGGGTGTATTAGGTGGGGGTGGGTGGGGGTGGGGGATTGGTTGTTTCTGGACAAAAAGTAATAGGTTGCCTCGTTACAACTAGTTCCCGCTGAGTAATAGCCTGCTTGGTCCAGGGTGATTATTCACATGTAAGGATGTGTAGCCTCCAGCCAGCTAGCAAAAAGCTCATCTCAGGTAGGAGTGAGAACACCTGGACTAACGCGTGGCCTATCTCTATGAGATCTCATCTGTAGCTGCCCAGCGGGGTAGCCTGCCTCAGCCTCACACAGTTAGCAAGGTTGGCTACGCCTGATTTCTTGGAAGGGAGCACCGTAGGGGGCTAAATGTTCCAGTTCAGCTCTGTTTTTTTTTCTTCTATGTGACTTACTTAATGCTGCCTTTGACACTCAATTCTGAGCTGCCTTTTGTACATAGATTCCTGCTGTTTGTAGTGATCTCCGGTAGCTAGCACCATTAGTGCCATTTACTATGACCTTGGCTTCGATTGGATTCAGGCTTGACAACACAATAGGGCATAAAGGGAATGCACTTAATAAAGGTCAACTGTCCTTGAAAGTCAACTTCTTCTTTTGAAAATGGCTTCATGTGGCATCAATATGAGTCAGAAACATTTACTCTAGTGTCAAAATGAACTACAAAGTGAAAATAGGATCATATTGGTCATCAAGTCAATCTCGTCCAAAACTGAGTTTTGTAAGTGAGTTCGTCACGACTTACTGGAGGGTTGGGTATGAATGACTTAGGGTTAGTGTACCTATTAAACCCACCAACGTCTAAGTTTAGACATTTCTATCCTATACTGCCCTCATTTTTAAAAAAAGAAGTGGAGACAAAATGAAAGATGAATCTCTCATGTGCATTTGTATGACTACTTACAATTTCACTTTAATAAGACATTCAAATATTTGATAAAATATGTGAAAAGTGCGGTCTGTGTTCTCAATAAACCTCTTAAATAATCAATTTCCAAATGTTCAAAACGTACAAGCTCACGTTTCTTATGTAAAACGTGATTATGTTAATCTCCCTAAAGTCATTGAAATTAACAGTTGATTACTATTCATCATGAAAGTGGCACTCGTAAAAGGGGTGTGTCCAATCGTATCCACAGAGCTCAATGTGGACTTAGGCTTTTGTTCTTGCCAAGCAGTTCACACCTGATTCAACTAATCAACTAATCATAGACGTCAATCATGATCATTTGAATCAACGTTAATATAATTACCTGAAAGCTGATTCCCATTTAATGTCCTGCTATTCTTGTTCATTAGTTCAACTTGTCTTCCTGAAGCCTGTCTGAAGACAGTCTCCCTCTACTGTGCATTAACAAGGTACAGGTGGTGGACCAACAAATGGAATCACCTGGATCAATGAAGGACAATAATATGGCAACTTAAAAGTGCATGAGTAGTTGCCCAATAGTCATCTTTGCTCCCTATATGTTTATTAAGTGATGACATTTGTATTTAATTCACAGGCTATGTACAAAACCTGCTGGATTTATTGTTCAGCAGTGTGGTGGGAACCCCCTTACCATACCTGGAGCTGTTACAGAAGGCTGAGGCAGTGGCCAGACACCAGAGTAATGGAGGACACTTAAATCAGGTTGGTCACATTTGATTGGTCAATGGTCAAAATACTTCCTGTCCTGGAATTGACCTAACCACCATTTGTAATTGGTGCTGTGTGCAGCATACTGTATTTGTGTCTTGTATGTTGTAAAGAGGTGCCGATGGACTATTCCTGGGCCCGAGTGAGTAATGCCAACCTGTTAGTGAGCATTTCTCCTTTGCCAAGATAATCCATCCACCTGACAGAGGTGGCATATCAAGAATCTGAATAATTTACTTCGTATTAGCCATGGCCAGTAGAGAAACAAACACTTCCTGTACATTCTTCCTCTGTATAGTTTTCTGAGTTATCGTTCTGGTATTTGTCAAATGCAGCAATATATTTAAAAAAGGAGGTTATAGGAAGCGTTGGGGAAGCTAGGTAGCTGGGTGTTATAGTTGGGTGAAAAACCTTTCCTCCACAAAACACAATGTCCACGTCAATTCCTCCACAGTGTCTCAGTTACGCCGAAACATGGCCAAACTTGTGGCGTGGAGAAATCTCCCCCTTTCCTCCACCCCCGTCATCCCTACCATCCATCCACCCACCCAGGGAGCTTAGTCAAAGTGTTGTGCTTGTGGTTTCTGAGGTGGTCAGCCTCCATGACGCTAAACCCTCAGCGATCTACACTGAGCTCCAGCTTCCAGCCAAAACCTTCATGAAGAGAACAAGGAAGTCTCATCGACTCCCCCCACAACCGTGCGTACATCAGTCTCTCTCCAAGGTCTGCGGGACTGAAATGGGGAGGACTGACAGTCAGACAGGAAGCAAACAAGCCAGGCCTCTTCCTGATCAATAATGTATCTTTACGACCAGACTATTTGTCACAGTGTTTTCCAAGGCGGCTACTGTGGAAACAGCGTAGCTGTGGATTTGTTTACCGAGAAAGACAAATAACGGGTGATAACGTTGCCAAAGCAACGTTGCCGTGTCTGGTATTGTGACTTCCCCCTCATTTTATTGGCAGTCACATTATAAACAGCTTCTAAATGCCATCTAATCAAAACAATGGCATAGAAACAATGTCATAACCACTAGCTCACATTCCTATAGGAAGATATACATCTATGTATACAAGAGCCCAATTTGAGGCTTAAATGTCGTTTTTCATCAATGCTCATTAAGAAATTGATGATTGAAGGTCAACAAGAGTTGTCTTGGGGGTGTGGTTTGATATGTGTGTTTCTTGGGTTTGTCTTTGAAATGCATTCCAGGTGACTATCTCATGAAGCTGGTTAAGAGAATGCCAAGAGTGTGCAAAGCTGTCATCAAGGCAAAGGGTGGCTACTTTGAAGAATCTCAAATATAATATATATATATATATTGGTTACTATATGATTCCATATGTGTTATTTCATAGTTTTGATGTCTTCGCTATTATTGTACAATGTAGAAAATAGTAAAAATAAAGAAAAAGCCTTGAATGAGTAGGTGTGTCCAAACTTCTGACTGGTACTGTATAATAAATAAGGTTCGAATGAAGACAAACCCAATAGTTAAACAAGTGCGCACACACACACACACACACCAACACTTTACATCTTGCGTTTATATTTTTGTTCAGTGTACATAACGTTACTTTTTTCTTTAATTGACAGAATCTGAGTTGATGTAAGTTTTGGGGCGTATTAGAAGGCAATTCTGTATGTGAAAATTACTGCACCAACACACACACAAGTCTTGTACAGCTAACCTTGTGGGGACATACAATTCAGTCCCATTCAAAATCCTATTTTCCCTAACCCTAACCTGTACTCTTATCCTAACCTTAACCCTAACCCTAACCCTAACCTGAACCCAAAAATCTAACCTTGACCTTAACCCTAAAACTAACCCTAGCTCCTAACCCTACAACTAACCCTAACCATTAATTAATGTAATTCTAACACTATCACCAATTCTAACCTTAACCCTAAACCCCCTAGAAATATAATTTGACCTCGGACTAACAAAATGTTCCCGGTTGGTCAAATTTTGGTTAATTTACTATTCTCGTGGGGACTTCTGGTCCCCACAAGAATAGTTAAACAAGTACACACACACACACACACACACACTACTTCAAGCAGCTTGTGACAAACCAAGGCTGAAAGGCCCCTCCATTAGCGAATCTCTTCACCAAACACCCAATGAAGCTAAATGGCACTCTTGCCTTAAATTCAGCCACTTTGGAGAAGTGGGGAAAACAGGAGTGTCAGCAAAACAAAAGCACAACTCTTCACAGTTTCTTGTCATAGACCCTGAAGAATACATAGTTGCCATGTTTTGTGTGCATGTCCGTTTGTGTGTCTCTCTGTGTGTCTCTGTCTGTGTGTGTCTCTGTCTATCCTTGTCTCTGTCTTTGTGCGTGTCTCTGTTTGTGTGTGTGTCTGTGTGTATTCATGTCTCTGTCTGTCTGTGTGTGTCTGTATGTATTTGTGTCTCTGTCTGTGTGTGTCTCTGTCTGTGTGTGTCTCTGTCTGTGTACGTGCATCTTTTTTTCTTCAGGCCAGCTCCTTGAAAATAATGAAGTGTGGCTGCTCTATATCTGCAGAGATGGCCTTCCCTGTAAGGAGAGACGTATGACACAGGAGATAGAAAGCCAGTACTTTTAATAAAAATCATCCCTTTTTGTCACAGCCAGCCAGGGTGAAGCAAAAAAGCATTTGGTCGATGCCAATAGGAGATTTCTTTTCTCGTTTCTCTCCCCTTTCTTTTCCCCCCTTTCACTGAAAGTAGAATGCAACAAAATGGGGAGCCAGCACCTCAGTGCCACTGTCATTGTTATCTTCCAAATCGTTTTGTCTCCTTCGGAGGGGCTGACCTCTCCCGCTGTACATTTTCAGGCTATCGAGTGGCTCCCGAAAGTCACACTTATCATCGGTAAGAGATGACTTTGAGCCTGCCATTTATTTCCCACAACCCCTTAATGACAATGGAGGAGTCTGTGGTGGCAAAGGTGTTATTGAATTCAAACACTCTTTTCACTGCTTATAAGAGCTATAGGGCCAGATTGTAAGATCTGCCACTTCTTGAAGTATCTTTTAAAAATGGTCTGATAGTTCAAATAATAATAATTTGGCAGGTACTTATATTTGTCCTACTTTACACATTCAAGTTTGCACTATTCATGTGTGAATTATTTGCATATCCCAATGCCCCTGAGACACCCTCGGAGAGTAGGGTCGTGCATGGCCAGCCGTTATCAACGGCAACCAAGGAGCAAGTAGGGTTAAGGGCCTTGCACGAGTGCATACCTTTGTCAGTTCGGGGATTCGAACAAGCGACCTTTCGGTATCTGGCCCAATGCTCTAACCGCTAGGTTACCTGCTGCCCTGATAATAAACCAGAGGAGGTGTAGCAGGAGAGAGGGAAAGTGAAGGAGGAGGGTGGAATGCAGTGTTGTTCCAGATTGAGAGGTTGAAGATTGGTCATAGGTGGAAATGTTTGAGGAGAGGACTGTGCCAGTTCTAGCTTCAGGAGGGCATGAAACAGGATTAAAGAAAGCATATCAACAGGCATATAAACATCCTTATAAGGTCACAGTGTTACTTGTGAAGTGTAATTTTATGTAAATATCCTGTAGGCTATCTTGGAAACCGATCCTTGCTATATCTGGCTGTTTTTTGACGGTGTAATTACAATATGGTACACAGTTCTTACAAATTTGATACTGTGCATGTTTGCAGTTTTGTGTTAATACACATCGACACAGCTTCAGGCCATGTTTCTCTCTAAAAGGAATATGTCATTTTGGCAAGATGGAACCTCAAAAGCAATTGCTTCCGTCAGTACAAACATCAAGTAAAGTAGAACATGTCCCACGAGTGAAATTGGTTCTTGACTTTGAGCGACTGATTTCTCACTGCGGTGTGTGTCATCTTTCAGCTGGTGTGGTCTGTCTGTGGCTGCTGAGAGGGGTCGTTTCTGGGAAAGATGTCTTGAAAATAGCCATTAGACCCCTGCAGGGAGGAATCCGATTTGGCCTACTGGTAACTTGGAAGACTTCCTTCCTGCCTCACTTTTCTCCTGAGGTATAAAGTGAGCCATTAACCCCTGTAGTGCTTTTCTATGACTTTCAGGTAGAAACAGAGGCACATTCACTCATACTGGTACAGACACAGGCACACAGGCACACCTATTGTACTTTACTATTACCCAGGACCCTACAGCCCTATTTACATCCAAAAGGAAAAAGATGCAGCATTACTGTGTGTGTCGACGCACGCAGGAGGAAACTTTCCAACCTCTTTTGCTTCCCTTGGTCCTAAATGGTAGGAAATCCAATCGCTGCAGTGGGGCGGCGTGAAATAAGAAGCTGTGGTCACAGACTAATATGATCTGTCACAGCCTGTTGGATGGAAGCAATACGCTGCAGCGGATTGGCTTACCCTGATAAGCTGAGGAGGCCTTTCTTTTCCCCTCAGATGAAATATGTGTGGATGCCACAAAGGTAGCTTCTTTTCCAAGTCCAAATGTAATACTTTTTAAGAGAGCCCCCTCCCTTCTCTCTTCTTCCTTCCATCCCTTCCTCCCTCCTTGTCCTCCGCTCGTCTCCTTGGCTTCTACCACTGTATCTGTATCTCAGATGGGTTTTTTCCACGCCGCAGGCAGACATGCCCACTTTTAGATTAGCCTGCCACTGTCGTCTCACCGCCTCTCATGTTGTTTTCATGGTTGACAATCCAAAGTGGATAGTATGTTAATTCAAATGGGCTCTCACTCCCTTAACAGGAGGAAATAAGTGCAGAAATATACGAGCCCAGGCAGACACAGCCAAGCACAGGAGATACACTATATATACAAAAGTATGTGGACAGCCCTTCAAATTCGTTGATTTGGCTATTTCAGCCTTACCCCTTGCTGACAGGTGTATCAAATCGAGCACACAGCCATGCAATCTCCATAGACAAACATTGGCAGTAGAATGGCCTTTCTGAAGCGCTCAGGGACTTTCAATGTGGCACATTCATAGGATGTCACCTTTCCAACAAGTCAGTTCGTAAAATGTCTGCCCCGGTCAGATAGAAGGGCTGTTATTGTGAAGTGGAAATGTCTAGAAACAACAATGGCTCAGCAGCGAAGTGGTACTGCGAGCCCGGCCTAATCGCCCAACATCAGTGCTCGACCTCAATAATGCTCTTGTGGCTGAATGGAAGCAAGTCCCCGCAGCAATGTTCCAACATCTAGTGGAAAGCCATCCTAGAAGAGTGGAGGCTGTTATAGCAACAAAGGGTGGACCAACTTCATACTAATACCATGATTTTGGAATGAGATGTTTGACGAGCAGGTGTCCACATACCTTTGGTCATGTATTGTTTCTATCTATATATGATTGCTAGTTCAATCGACAATTAGAATTTTTGCATTAGTTTAGTTACTTTGGAGATCCGTTTTTGTAGTTTTGAAGGTCATACTCTGTCTGTTCTTTGGCATCATTTCACAGCTTTCAAAAATACTGCTCAAACATTGTCACAATTTAGAAATGGCAAGCTCCAGATGAAATAGTGATTCATTTGCACACCACACAGATGCACAAGAGCAATCACATCTCACCAACTCTGATCACTGAGCAGCACCATGAGGTGAATTCACAAGTAGAACCCCGGTTCCATGTTTACAGTACACATTGATTTACATCTAGATGTAATATGTTGCTCCATTGATTCTTCATTATAGTAATTCCCAAAAGTGTTTTAATGTGCTATGGCAGTGCAGGGGTACACAATTAATTTGGAGTTCCATTAAAACAGAATCATTAAAGGCATGGCACACAACATTTCATAATTAAAATGGCGTCCGGAAAAAAAAACGTCTAACGTCTCATTAGTATTGTGACTCGGTTTTGTTTTCTTCTGCCTGACTAAGTTAAGAGGAAGGTTTCTTAAGTAAGCAATGATGAAGGTTATATATGGCTGCTTCTCTAGCTGTCTGCCTTGTAATTTTGTAAGCGCGTGAGCCACCGTTGAAACAATGGGTTTATTATGAAATACATCGATATTAAAACATGACCTAGCAAGGTTTTAGGTCATGGAAAATGTAAATGTCTTAATTGCATAAAGACTCTAAACACATTCTTCAAATCGTATTAACATAAACATGAGTGTGTTCGCAATCTGTTTAAAAAAATAAGATTTTTTTTTTTAGAACCACAAACAATTAACCTTCGGCCAACTCGTCTCACGACGCTGAAAAACATTTCTCGTTGAACAGAAATGTTTATCGTATTTTCAGATATGATATCAACCATTAGAAACGCAGCCCTGCAGTGTGTTGCTATGTTGGAAAGAACCCAAGATGTATCTTTCTCTAATGAAACGGGAAGAAATCCGATCACTGTTTTTCGTCGATACCCATGGCGTCATGGCGATGCAGTAATGCCACAGGAAAGATCCATATGGTGATAATGAGATGCAATTGATTAATTAATCTTCTGTGAAAATAGCTCTCATTCTAAGAAATTGAAATAACGTAGGGTTGATTTCTCCAGGCATGATTAATGGTGTTTTGAGGATGTGTCTAGTGGTATTTACACAATGCACACAATCAACAGGGAGGAAATTAGCTATTTCCAAAGCACTCTCTGCAACAATGATTATTCATTCATGTTGATGTGTCGTCCCTGATTGTGATGTATGATGATTAAAGGGCTTGGTTATCAGTGCTCTGATTACATCATGCCACACGTGGCTGGGGGGGGGGGGGGGGGGGGGATAGGGAGTACGTGAATGAACCTGTTGCTATTCTACTATATGTGTTTGTATGTGGCGATACTGTACTAGACAGACCCAAATTGGGCCCTAGCCTGTTTATTGTGATTGTTGCTGTAGGCCATCAATATTCAAGTGATGTCCAGTCAAGTAGGGACTAGCTGTTCAACACTTGTACAGCCGGGCCTATCTTGCTACCCTGCATTTTAGAAGTGCTGTACTTGTTAGCGTGAGTGTGATTGAATGACGGTATAGGGGCACTGGGGGGGGGGGTTTGAGTGGCTTGGGCATATAGGACATACGCCATTGGCGGGCTGATTAGAAGACTGGTAGAAGAATGGTAGGCCCAGAGGAAAGTTTATTCCTCCCTCCCCTCTCCTCTCAGACCTCCGCTGTGGGGGTCGTCCTTCACCATGTGGCCCTGTTGATTATTAAGGGCTTGTTGTAAGGGCCTGGCGCCATGCTACTGTGTAGGCTGTCTCAAATGGCGCTCTATTCCCTATATACCTGTACATGCAGTGCACTGCTTTTGACCAGGACCCATAGGGCTCCAGTCAAAAGTGGTGCACTATCTAGGGAATATGGTGCCATTTGGGACACACAGCCAGAGAGAGAGGGGAAACTTGGGAATGGAGTGTAGCTTATTACAGTGTAAGCACACACACTCTCTAGGGAGCGAGGCCTATGGATATCCAAAACATGTCCTCCACTTTTTCTGACACTGAAAGGTCACTGTATGATTTATGCGCCTGTTTTGTAAGATAGATGGTGAGCTTTTGGTTTCAGGCACTTGACCGATCAAAATATGAAAAATGAAAATTCAATTCAATTCGTAAATGTATTTACAAGGGCAAATGTGAGATTAAGCGGTTCCCGGAGTTGTTGTTTAAATAAGTGAGGTGTGTGTGTCCGTGTGTGTTCTGTATGTGTGTGTGCCTGTCTGTGTGTTTTTTTGGGATGCATTCTTTGTGTGTGTGTGTGTGTGTGTGTGTGTGCGCACATTCACTCTACACATTTGTTTTTCATCCATTCGTTCATGACTTGGGCTGATGTTAGTTTGCCGCAGGCAGAACATACATGACAGAAGTCCATGTTGTTGGATACCTTCTATAACACCAATCACTGGGGAAAGAGAGAGATGGGAGGTTTAGTTCTTAATGGCTCTAGATGGCCTCACTGACGTTATAGTAGGTGACAAGGTACTCCATTGCAGGTCCTTCATAGCAGCACCACATTGCTCTTAACCACATCAAGTCATTTATTTTCAACTCTGCATTTCTGAATTTTAACATGCTCTAATGAATTTGGGGCTTTTCCCCCGTGGACTGTTCGAAGGGTGTTGGAGTTTCACAAATAAACCACCTAGAAAGATGTATGGTATTATTTTTAGTGTAGCATTTAGCAGTACAAATTATTCTGCATGGCTTGCATCATTTACATAAAAGTTGCACAGGGAATACACACCCTCACACAGAGATAAAGAAGTGGAATCTGGATGAACCTCAAAATAAATCCCAGCTGCTGGGTAAAATACATGTACATCACTGTATTAAATCAAGGGAACATACTGACATCTCATTGTCTGATCCTCTTAGAGAGATTTTTACAAAATGTAGATAGAGATATATATATATATATATATATATATATATATATATATATATATATACACACAATCATCCTGTTACTGATGTGGCAGGGGTGTGCCCCAACATGCTAATTAGTGAGACTGAGAGAGACGGATCTGCTCAAAACTTGGGATCCAAAGTGTTCATTCCTAAGTGTTAGCTTTTCCTGTGATGGTTTAGTGCATTTTGCTACAGCGCAGCTGCAGCCCTGTATGTCATGATTTGGTGGTCTGTTGACTTTCTCCCATATCCGAGAGTAATCTAAACTACCGTTCTGTACCATCCATCCCAGCACTTTACAGCGAGATGCTGCCATGCTCCGATGATCAAATCAAATCAACTTGTATTTGTCACATGTGCCGAAGATCTAGCTGCTTTTTGGGGACAGCACCCTTGGGACAGAGGGGCTTAGTGGTACGCTTCCCGAAATGGAACGGAAAAGGAGACACAACCCCAGCCCCCCTCCTCATCCTAATCCACCATCTCCTTTTCCTCAGCCACCTGACAGAGAGCTGGTCCCTCTGCATGTGTCAACACCATGGAGGCCATGCTAGCTGCTCCTCTTCCCCACGGAGCAACACTGAGGTGCATGTCAGGTCAATTAGTGATACTGCGCTTACATTTGCCACCTGACTCTTTTCATCAGTGTGTTTTTACTCATGCGGCGTACTAGCTGCTTGCCGAGTGTGCCGTCACTCAACCTAGCATTAGCCTAGCCTAGATTAGCGCAACATAAACCAGCTTGTGTTTCAGCAACCACGCCGTGCTCAGAGTGTCTATCAACCCAAGCACTAGCCTAGCTGTCATGGATTTGAGCTTTTCACTTTTCCATTGCGGTAGAATTACTTTTTTCACATTTTCCATGGAGGGTAAAGAAGAGTGACGGTTAGCTAATGTTTTGATGTGGTGAGGTGCTTTGAAGCCACAGAGAGGGGCAGTTCTGTTCTGTGGGGCCTGGAGATAATATAGAATGGATTTGAAAGCGTTTCTGCATTGCGGGCAAGGTTGGGTCGCGGCGGCGTTGCTAGCTTGTCCGTCAGGCGCTATTCGGCCACCTGCCAGGGTCCTCACGACAGAGTCACACATGGCAGATCAAAGCAGCTCATCAGCCCTTTGTTTTATTGGGTTTAATGTGATTTTCTGTTTATTTATGCATATGTAATTGATCTGAAGGTATTACCGTCTAATTGACATCAACTGGGTGATAACATTCACATGGCAGGCAAGCAGCAGCTGGTGCTCTGCTCTCAGAGACAAGATATTTCCTTGTTGTCAACAAAGTTAAAAGTGAATTAATCTGCATTACCTTTAATAGTCTATAATGCAATTATTATGTGATAGTCCGTAGTAAATTTTATTTTATTTTATAAACACTTTGGACTCAATTTTATTGTCCATAGACCTAGCCACTGCTTTGCCCATGTAATGCTTAGTGCAAGGTCAATGTTCCTATCTTGAATATGGTGCAGACGTTTGAAACCCTCCTGCTTGTGGGCGTACACCCTGCTTCACCTAAACATTACACCGAACACCACACCACAGCGATGGATGGCCATCTGCCTTATTGTTCCACAGCATCGCTACAGAGCTTTTAGCCACCTTAACAGGGGAATAAATCTTGCTTCCCACTCCTCAAATGGTGTGATCGTCTGTCACACTCTTTCTCATCCGGTGTGTTTTATTGGTTGTGGCTTACGCCTGCAGATATTGATATATTTTTACAGCACATACAGAGGAAGGAAAAAAGGAGGGAGCGGCCAAGCTCAGCTCAGGGAGTAATGGTGTGGAATGCCGAGGAGGAGGGATGTGTGAGGCTTTGGCGGCGGACAGCGCCCGTATCTATCGTCTCCTGTTTAAAACCTCTACGTTACGGCAATGGCTGCTGGCCTGCGAGGTGGGTGCAGCAGAGGTTGCGTTATGTCGGCTGGAGGAGATGAAAGATATGAGAGTCAGAAAGGCCAAGCTGAGAGGTTACTTCTCCCAGCTTGGTCTCTCCATTCTTGGCTGGGGCCTTGGCATTTTGCCTCTCCATGCCAGGGCTGCCTGAGGAAAATGCCTCAAATTGTTCCCTCGGAGGTTCTCACCTGTGTGAGGAGAGGGTCATTCACTCATAACAACGAGGTACTGAATAGCCAGACTGGTTAATGCTTCATTTGTGTGATATCATATGATAGGTCCCCTTATGCCACAGATTCACCTATGGATGATATATTTTAGATGAGAGAAGACATAATACAGGTAATACACCATATTACACTATGTTCCTCGGTCAGGTGAATGATGCCATAAACACAGTGACTCCTGCTTGTGTTAATGTATTATAAATGGTGTTCTTTATTATGTGAAACCCAGAGACTAAGCTCACAGTGAGTAAACCCTGACCTGACCGTACAAAATGATCCATGTTCACCATGACAATGGCATTGGTTCCACACACTGAAAGAAGCAAAAGTATCTTACATGCAGAACATCAAGCCGTCATCATACATTCGGGAACAATGGTGAAGAAATTCTAGGTGACAGCCTGGAACAAATGCATGGCAAGGGCTATTTCTGTTTCACTCTTATAACTGTGGCTCTTTGTTGCTCTGTGGCTTTGTGTGCTTTTCAGAGCTCCGTCCCATTCACAGCCGAAATTACATCTTCTGCCTCTCGGCAGCAAGACGCCGTCTGTCTCATACCATTTCATACTCTAAATACTTAAGCGAGATTCAGTCCATTTGCCGGCATCAACTGTAACCATCTTCAATTTGTCGAAGGCTATTTGGCTGCCTTAGTACAGAGAGAGATAATTGAATAGCATTCTTGCTGATTTTTCATGTTACCTTTTAAGGGACTTGGCTTGGAAAGCATTCACTCCCCCTTTGATGCAAAGGGCATTCATGGAAGGGGCATGAAAACCATATTGGAGTGAGCTCTGTACTCTAGCACTTATTGTTTGTGTGAGAGGACAGAGAGTGCCGAGGCAGACGGCTCCAGCTTTATAATTTCATACCACCGCACACGTAATCAAGAGGAGGGAATATCATTTTACTTGACAGAATATTGAATATTCTCCCTTTCCCTGAATAGCAAGTTATTAGAAAAGCATTCAGGGGTTTTTGATGTAGTTGCTGCAATTAGACCACAGACATACCCCACCAAGAGTCATAAATATTGAACAAGGTGACTATGGTGCTTATTGATTTGCACAAATAAGATCAAATAGAAGTCAGAAGGAGAAAAAAAACACATTGATCTCAAATATATACACAAACATTAAACACACTCAATACATTGGCTACATATTTACAGAAATAAACTTCTGCACAAACAAATGAAGCGCCCTTCCTGCTAATGAACGGTCAGGGATTTTTGTTTTCAAGAGCTGGTGCCAGACTAAAAGACTGAATTTTGAAAGAGTGAAACAGTTTAAAGATGGCGACCGCAGTGGACCAGAACTAGCCAAGGGCTTGATTTTACTGTACTGTAAGTGTCTGAGTTAAATATTTGCCATGCCCTGATCTGTTTCGCCTGTCCTTGTGATTGTCTCCACCCCCTCCGGGTATCGCTTATTTTCCCCCGTGTATTTATCCTTGTGTTTCCTGTCTCTCTGTGCCAGTTCGTCTTGGTTGTCAACTCAACCAGCGTTTTTGTTTTTCAGCTCCTGCATTCACAGTCTCTCTTTTTTCGCTCTCCTGGTTTTGATCCTTGCCTGTACTGACTCTGAGCCCACCTGCCTGACCAGTCTGCCTGCCCCTGACCTCGAGCCTGCTTATCGTCTTGTACTGTTTGGACTCTGATCTGGTTACTGAACCCCTGTCTGTCCTAACCCCGAGCCTGCCTATCGCCTGGTACTGTTTGGACTCTGATCTGGTTACTGAACCCCTGTCTGTCCTGACCCCGAGCCTGCCTATCGCCTGGTACTGTTTGGACTCCAACCTTGTTTATGAACTCTCGCCTGTACCAGATCTGCCTCTTGCCTACCCCTTTTGTCATAATATATATCGGAGCTCAACCATCTGCCTCCTGTGTCTGCATTTGGGTTTCACCTTGTGCCCTTTCATATTATATCAATGCACGGTAGATCCCTTTTCAGTGCATCACAAACTGGAATTAGTGTAATATATGAACTGTACTAAATCTAACAGAGCTATTGTACTGTCAATTGTGCCACCATGATGAGTGTGAATTTAGTGACCCTGTGCAGAGAAAAGAAGCACAGCTTTACTAGTCAGGTGACGGATACTCAAATGGGAAAGCTTTGTAAAGATCGGCAAGAACATCGTGTTGGTGATGTCTTTAGTGCTGTACAGCATTTTGATGTGTGGCTCCAAAAATGCTGACAAAATCTTAATTAAATGTCCCCCCTTTTCATTGAACTGAAGTGATGCTTCATTAATTGTGATTGTTCACCCACATGATAAATACAATAGACAATGGCTGAAGGAACAATAGAACACAGATACAAAGTATTTCTCTTTCCACTTAAAAGCAACGGAAAATTTGTCAAAGCCTAAAGAGTTTAATGAATTTTCAGAATGGTGTTTAGAATTGGGTTAGATGAATGTTTGAGCTTACACCATCAATTAATATTTTACCCATTGTGCATGTTGTGCTCCAAAAACTGGGCTTCCATAGCATTGCCAAATCCTTAAGACTTTCATGTTTGCTGAAATATCATTTCTATTCCTTTCAGCTGCTTTAGGTCGACTTGTTGTTTTCCATTTCTGTCAACTGTGAATTTTCTTTGGTGTTTGTTTTACTTTGTGTGTCGTTTGCTCTCCCCATTTACAATATCTCCGTCTCAGAATATAAAAAAAAAAACGATGGATTTTTATTAAGGTGCCACAGTGTGACTCAGGGAAGCTGCTCGCTGATGGACAGAATGACTTCCTGGAAAATGTATTTCTCCCAGATTGCCACTCGTCTGTCTGTCAATCAAACGAGACCCTTCACAGCTTGCCTTGATGATGAACACGGCTTGCATGTGTGTCCTACAGCACTCCAATCAAATCAGCTAATATCAATATGGAGACAGCAAGCGGAGGGGTTACTTATTCCTTTGAAGGTAAAGGGCAATGGTGGTTTGAATACTGAGGTATAATCAGATCTGAAGACTGCATCCAAGATGTCCAACCTTTTTTTTTTCAAGCTAATCTACTCGCATTGGCATACCCCTGCATCCGGTTTATAGGGACCGACATCACATGTGCCCAGTGTGCCCAGGGAGCAGCATGAACAGTGACGACATCATCATGTCCTCAAAACACATGGCTGTGAGTGATGGTAAAAAAAAAATCTGCCTCAGAGACAATTATTCGAATAATTCAATGGATGTTTTGTGCACAAAGGTGATGACTAAAGTGTCTGATTAGGAATGTTCAAATCGGATTTATCTATTTGGCCGTGTTTGGTAATAGTCTTTTAACTTGCAGTACCGAAGCAAAACTGTAGGATCAGTCGAAACCGTCCTTCTAGACCGGAACCCTGGCCCCTTGAGTTTGAATGCCATTGACACATGGAATCAGGTCACTATTGATTTGATGATAAAGGTCCAGCAGTGGGAGAAGAGGATAAAGAGAAACCTCATTCTGTCCAAGTTTATATTCTGTCTAATAGGCAGGATAGAGGAGCCAGGCATTGACATGGAGACATCACACCAACATAGACTACATACTGCTTGAGTGGCATCTCCACTTCCTACTGTACTCATTCCCACTGTCAGAGACATTACAGTGGCTGCACCAGTGATGGGTACTGGAAAGAGCATGTTTCACAGGCACTGGGGTTGATTGAAATTACGTTATAGTTTGCTGCTCATACAAACTGGAGCACTAATAGGCTAGCATCGCTGGAACTAGCACACTGAAAAAGCCTACTTCCAAAAGAAGGACAGATCAGGTGGATGTTACAGTATGTGATCGCCAGTCTTTGTGAGGACTTGAATAATGCGCAGTACACAATAGCCTGCCCGCCCTGGTACTGTGATTTCTCCCAGCCATCTACTGCTCTGAGGGGTGGCAGGCAGGCAGACTGGTGGCAGCGGACGGGCAGGACTGGTGGGTGGGCGTCTTGCGTGTGAAATGCTAAGTGCTCCTGCAGGTGAAGTCTATTCATTCCCAGCGTGCCACCCCTTACTGCTGACCAGGACCTATTTCACTGAGGAGCTGGGTTGGGGTTTGTGGAACAAGGGAGGGAAAGAGGGAAAGAGGGAGAGTGCTTTGCGTTGCTTCAACCTATTTAATCGATTACGCCACTCAGCTTTTAAGCAGAGCTTTCAAATGTGACTTTGACTTAAATCCATCACGTTGACATTCCCAGCCTTCCTAGCTCTCACAAAGGCAGTGTGCTCTGCTCCTGCTTCACTCTGCTATGACTCTCTAGGTGGCACAGAGAGCTTTAATGATGTCCAGTTCCATTTGCACCCACAGTACCTAGAAAAGGTAGAAAATCAGTGAAAGCACAGAATAGAAGTAATTATCCTATATGGGTCTTTAGCATGGAAGATGTATGCAGAGAAGAGAAGCTCCCTTAACCCTGAGTTAGAGTCTGAGCCTGAGTTAGAGGCTGAGGCTGAGTTAGAGGCTAAGTTAGAGACTAAGACTGAGTTAGAGACTGAGTTAGAGCCTGAGACTGAGTTAGAGACTGAGGCTGAGTTAGAGGCTGAAACTGAGTTAGAGGCTGAGACTGAGTTAGAGACTGAGTCTGAGTTAGAGGCAGAAGGGAAAACACCCATTCACGTGATTAATACATGGTTATTATGCACTTCAGAGGTTACATAAAGAGAATCTCTCTCTTAACGAGAGAGTTTGTTTATTTGGCGGACAATTTCTGAGTCTTGAGTTGTGCTGTACAGTACGTTGGAATGATGATGACTCACATAGGCCAGACAGAGATGGGTCACTGCATGGGCTAATGAGAAGGCCTAGCTCTGCAACAGCAAAGCTCCATCAACCAACTTCCACTATGGGTGGATTGGAGCTGCTTCCCTCTTTCCATTATCAACCCAATAACCACTAAGTAATCAGAACATATTGTCTGTCTACACTGTATGACCGGGAAGGAAGAAAGACTAGTCTATGATCGTTAGTTTCTCTCACTCTTTTCGACTCTCTCACTCGCTCTCTCTCTCTCTCTCTTTCTCTCTCTCATGGTACCTCCTCCTGGCTAGATTGGCCTTTTTCTCATATTGCTTGTGTTTAGCAATCAGAATAAATCAAGGCATCTGACTGGTAATCGTTCTGACTGAAGCGTGATGACAATGAACGGGATGCATCTGTTATGCCTGTGTAACTGGCTATTATGTTGTGCTCCGTGATTGGCCCTATTCCTATTTCCCACTTCAGGCTCCTGGATGCTACCCGCCAGGTTTTGTTTTGTGGGGTGTTGGGGGAAGACAGGGAGGCAGGCAGCTAATTCAAGTCATCACAAACACTTTTCAATAGGGATTTGTGTTTTGCAGTGTCATTCTGTATGAACGAACTTAACCAAGCTTTTAATCATTGTTTGTGTATCTGTCTGCTTTTGTTTAAGTCACCTGGCAGCAATTTGGAAGGTGTGCAACATTACTCAAATGAAAATGAAATTCACAACACCTCAAACGCCCCCATATACCTCTATTAGATCATACTGTAACATGGCCGTTTGTGACTCTGAACAATATAGAGGCACTGTAATATCCACCATTTCTGCTCTATCAAGTCACACAAGATCTTAAAGATGCGACTTTTGCACTCCTCGTGAGAAGTAGTTGAGTTATAAAATATGCACGTCACCTTTGGCTCATTTAGAGAACCATCTGTGTACTCCCTGGAAGAGTGAGGGGAATTTTAGGCCAGGTCAGTGTGTCAGAAATCTCCTATGCACGCATCCACACACACATACATACATACACACACACACTCCCTTCCCTACCCCTCTACCCCACTTAGTCCTCTCCTGATGAAACGGGCTGCCAAACTCTCTTCAAAAAAGACCCTCAACTATGAAATGTTCTCCCTGTTCCTCGTTCCCTATGAAATATGAAATGAAGATGAATTATCCAGAGCACCTTCTCATCTGAAATGCTATTATATGTACAACGAATGACGAGGGCATACAAGGGCCTGAACACCTAATTTGGGCCCTGTCTGAATCATTCTCTGGGATCACACCCCAATGTATTATTGATATATTAAATATTTGATATTGTTTCATTATTGGCTTCACGTACTTGAGGCATTGTGAATCATCGCAGGTGGTAGTTTCTTACTCTGAACAGTGTTTAAATCTGTTATAGGGACTGAAGTGTTTTGGTATGAAGGAATATTTTCAGGTTGCCAGTGTACTGTATATACTGCATTGTAATTAAACTGTAGTGTTAAATCTTCATTTGGAAGTAGTTGCACTATGGGAATAATTTTATGACAGTATCAGTCATTCTGTTGCATTGCAGCCCTTGAAACGTTGATTTTACAGCTAAACCTTGAATAAAAAACATTTATTTATGAATAGCTTCCCTTTATTAACCACTGATGCATATGTATGCTCATTTAGTATTGCCCAGTAAGGTGCTTTTTAACAGCTATCTCTCTACTCTCACTGGCATCATTTGCATAAATAGGGATATTTTAAAATGTCAGTATGAAATTAAGCCACCTGACGAACTAATTTACTGGGAGATATAAGACCATTAAGTTTATTAGACTGGCTGAAAATACTCCAGCGTGGGAGGGAGGTACTTCACGTTTGATTCATGTCGTCTGGCCCCGGTTTTTACATTTCTCAGTCAGTGTGCTTGGCTTGTTGAATAAAATGTCCTGGAGTGAAGACTGTGGAGAGACAGCAAAGACAGTGCCACAGAGTCATATCCCAGACAGGCCCAGCCGAGCTATTGATGTCTGCCACCCGAAAGGCTTGGAGGGGCCTGCGAGGGGATGAAAAAAAAACCTGCTTCTTTTACTCGGCATACTGCTTGGAGGAATCGCTCTTTGTTTGATCTCACATGGAGCTTCACGTGGGAAAGATAACTCGTCTCCCTCTGTAATGCTCAGCCCTGCCCAGCTCACTCTCCTCGCCTTGCCCTCGCCCCAGAAAAGTGAGCGGAAGACTGGGGGATGAAGAAATGGCAGAAAAGGACTTATGAATGCCTCTCTCTCACTCTCTCCACGTAGAGGGGGGGTAAACAATGCTGTTTACACAGAGGGTGTGTGCAGACTTGGCTGTGTGTGTTCATTTTATCTCATCTCTCTCTGCCTCTCGCTCTCCTCATTCTCTTCCCTCAGTTCTCTGCCTTTTAATAGAGAGACCCTTTGTGCTGACTTCTTGAAAGGTCTTATGGGTGTCAACCTGGTGGTAGTGGGTAATTGCATTTAGCAAATTGGAGGTAATATCTGATCTCGCACAAATGACTGTGACAAACGTCTCTAGATGTCCCTCCACTGACATACGGTCGTCTACTCTTTCACTTTGCACATATTACTTCGCCTTACTGTGCTGTGAGCATTTATGTTCCGGTTATTTTTGCCACAACCTTACATGTACTGTACATGCGCATATTGAGAAACAATGCTGACATTTTGTTCTAGTTGAAGCTCCACCAGGGAACTTGAAACTGAGAAAGGCCTGGGGGCCTGTGGCATCTCTACAGTTTCACATTTCTCCAAGCTCATTAGTGGTTCTTTCATTCATATAACAGCAAGAGGGCCTATCGTTATTCTGACTTAATGCATTATTTTACTTCATGCTTTTACCTTCTCTAACTACATGGGCTTCTTAGCACAAAATAATGTTTTGCATATTCTTGTTAGTGCTTTCACAACACAAACTGGCACATTTGAGTTCTGGAAGCCTTCTTGGAATACCTGAGGTACACTGTAATTCCTATTGGCAGAAGCCTGTGATTAAGAACCTCTATAAAGGTTGCTCAGGTTTTTCACATCTCTACATCAAAGCTATCTCTCACAAAGGACTAATGCAATGCAACACATTGTAGGATCTCTCTGTAGACGGATATATACGCTGGTGGAGGTGTTTCTTTCTAGAATGGCAAGTGTGTGTGAAATTCAAATGGAGTTAAAATGTGGGCCAAACAAAAAACATTGATTTCAAAGTTTAACAAGCCATACAACTCCATGCACAAGGACTACTTTTAACAGTTTTACACAGAACATTTGACAAAAACACATTCACTGGAAGAGCTATGCAGATGAAAAGTTTGCTAAGATATTTTCAGTAAAATCTCCCTCAGTTTTATATGTGACCATGTTTTCCAAAAAACTCTGTTAAATACAGTATCTGCTCTGTATTAAGATGCAGAGATGTATGCAGAAAGAATGGGGTGTCAGCCAATGTTCCCTCTAAGCTGTGTAAGTGCGCTGGGGCTCAGTAGCCCCGAGACTGCCACGCAGCTCCCCTAGGACTGCCTTGCAGAATAAATATTAGCCCAAATATTAGCCCACAGAGAAGCGCGAGATTGAACATCAAATCAAATCAAAGTTTATTTGTCACGTGAGCTTAATACAACAGTGAAATGCTTACTTACAGGCTCTAACCAACAGTGCAATTTTTAAGTAAAAAAAAAAAGGTATTAGGTGAACAATAGATAAGTAAAGAAATAAAAACAACAGCAAAAAAGACAGTAAAAAATAACAGTAGCGAGGCTATAAGAGTAGCAAGGCTTTATACAGGCGGGCTGATTGAGGTAGTATGTACATGTAGGTATGGTTAAAGTGACTGCATATATGATAAACAGAGAGTAGTAGTATAGTAGTAGAGTAAAAGAGGGGGTGGTGGGTGGCGGGACACAATGCAGATAGCCCGACTATCTGCATTTGGCCACCCGGACTATCTGCATTAGGCCACCCGGACTAACTGAGGTAGTAAGTACATGAATGTATAGTTAAAGTGACTATGCATATATGGTAAACAGAGAGTAGCAGCAGCGTAAAAGAGGGGTTGGGGGGGGAACACAATGCAAATAGTCCGTGTAGTCTTTTGATTACCTGTTCAGGAGTCTTATGGCTTGGGGTTAAAAACTGTTGAGAAGCCTTTTGGTCCTAGACTTGGCGCTCCGGTACCGGTGGCCATGCGGTAGTAGAGAGAACAGTCTATGACTGGGGTGGCTGGGGTCTTTGACAATTTTTAGGGCCTTCCTCTGACACAGCCTGGTGTAGAGGTCCTGGGTGGCAGGCAGCTTAGCCCCAGTGATGTACTGGGTGGTACGCACTACCCTCTGTAATGCCTTGTGGTCGGAGGTCGAGCAGTTTCTGTACCAGGCAGTGATGCAACCTGTCAGAATACTGTAGAACCTTTTGAGGATCTGAGGATCCATGCCAAATCTTTTTAGTTTCCTGAGGGGGAGTAGTCTTTGTTGTACCCTCTTTATTACTGTCTTGGTGTGTTTGGACCATTCTAGTTTGTTGATGAAGTGGACACCAAGGAACTTGAAGCTCTCAACCTGCTCCACTACAGCCCCGTCGATTTAAAACCAAAAAAATATTTCACCTTTAGTTAACCAGGTAGGCTAGTTGAGAACAAGTTCTCATTTACAACTGCGACCTGGCCAAGATAGAACAAAGCAGTGCAACACAAACAACAATGGTGTTGAACGCTGAGGGCACTATGGTGTTGAACGCTGAGCTGTAGTCAATGATTAGTATTCTCACGTAGGTGTTCCTTTTGCCCAGGTGTGAAAGGGCAGTGTGGAGTGCAATAGAAATTGCATCATCTGTGGATCTGTTTGGGTGGTATGAAAATTGGAGTGGGTCTAGGGTTTCTGGGATAATGGCGTTGATGTGAGCCATTACCAACCTTTCAAAGCACTTCATGGCTACAGACGTGAGTGCTACTGGTCTGTAGTCATTTAGGCAGGTTCCCTTAGTGTTCTTGGGCACAGGGACCATGGTGGTCTTCTTGAAACATGTTGGTATTACAGACTCAATCAGGGAGAGGTTGAAAACGTCAGTGAATACACCTGCCAGTTGGGCAGCACATGCCCGGAGCACACATCCTGGTAATCCGTCTGGCCTCGCAACCTTGTGAATGTTGACCTGTTTAAAGGTCTTACGTCGGCTACGGAGAGCGTGAACACACAGTCATCCGGAACAGCTGATGCTCTCATGCATGCCTCAGTGTTGCTTTCCTCGAAGCAAGCATAGAAGGAATTTAGCTTGTCTGGTAGGCTTGTGTTACTGGGCAGTTCGCGGCTGTGCTTCCCTTTGTAGTCTGTAATAGTTTTCAAGCCCTGCCATATAAGACAAGCGTTGGAGCCGGTGTAGTACGATTCAATCTTAATCCTGTATTGACGCTTTGCCTGTTTTGATGGTTTGTCAGAGGGCTTAGCAGGATTTCTTATAAGCTTCCGGGTTAGAGTGCCGCACATTGAAAGAGGCAGCTCTACCCTTTAGCTCAGTGTGAATGTTGCCTGTAATCCATGGCTTCTGTTTGGAGTATGTACGTACAGTCACTGTGGGGACGACGTCCTCGATGCACTTGTTGATAAAGCCAGTGACTGATGTGGTGTACTCCTCAATGCCATCGGAAGAATCACGGAACATTTTCCAGTCTGTGATAGCAAAACAGTCCTGTAGTTTAGCATCTGCTTCATCTGATCACTTTTTTATAGACTGGGTCACTGGTGCATCCTGCTTTAATTTGTTCTTATAGGCAGAAATCAGGAGGATAGAGTTGTGGTCAGATTTACCAAATGGAGGGCGAGGGAGAGCTTTGTACGCGTCTCTGTGTGTGGAGTACATGTGATCTAGATTTTTTCCCCCTCTGGTTGCACATTTAACATGTTGATAGAAATTAGGTATAACTGATTTAAGTTTCCCTGCATTAACCTTTCTGATCTCCCCATCCCGGATCCGGGTTCGTGAATACAGACTCAAGCTCATTACCATAACGCAACGTTAACTATTCATGAAAATCGCAAATGAAATGAAATAAATATGCTAGCTCTCAAGCTTAGCCTTTTGTTAACAACACTGTCATCTCAGATTTTCAAAATATGCTTCTCAACCATTGCAAAACAATCATTTGTGTAACAGTATTGATGGCTAACGTAGCATTTAGCATTAGCATTCAGCTGGCAACATTTACACAAAAAAACAGAAAAGCATTCAAAAAAATCATTTACCTTTGAAGAACTTCAGATGTTTTCATTGAGGAGACTCTCAGATAGCAAATGTTCAGTTTTTCCTGAAAGATTATTTGTTTAGGACAAATCGCTCCGTTTTCTGCGTCACGTTTAGCTATGAAAAAACCCCTGTATCCAGGATTGTGTAAATCTATCAGCAAGCTCATTAGCATAACACAACGTTAACTATTTATGAAAATCGCAAATGAAATGAAATAAATATGCCATCTCTCAAGCTTAGCCTTTTGTAAACAACACTGTCATCTCAGATTTTCAAAATATGCTTCTCAACCATAGGAAAACAATCATTTGTGTAAAAATAGCTAGCTAGAGTTAGCATTTCGCGTTAGCATTTAGCATTAGCATTAGCGTTAGCATCCAGCACGCAACATTAACAAAAACATAAAAGCCTTCAAATAAAATCATTTACCTTTGAAGAACTTCTGATGTTTTCAATGAGGATACTCTCAGTTAGATAGCAGATGCTCAGTTTTTCCAAAAAGATTCCTTGTGTATTAGAAATAGCTCCGTTTTATACATCACATTTGGCTACCAAAAAAAATCCATAAATTCAGTCCTCAAAACGCAAACTTTTTTCCAAATTAACTCCATAATATCGACTGAAAACATGGCAAACGTTGTTTAGAATCAATCCTCAAGGTGTTTTTCACATATCTCTTCATTGATACATCGTTCTTGGAAACATGCTTTCTCTCCTGAATCCCAGGAGAAAATGCCTGCACCTGAAGATTACGCACAAATTTAGACAAAGGACACCGGGCGGACCTCTGGAAAATGTAGTCTCTTATGGCCAATCTTCCAATGATATGCCTACAAATACGTCACAATGCTGCTAAGACCTTGGGCGAACGACAGAAAGTGTAGGCTCATTCCTTGCGCAATCACAGCCATATAAGGAGAGAATGGAAAACAGAGCTTCAGAAATTCTGCTAATTCCTGGGTGATGCATCATCTTGGTTTCGCCTGTAGAATGAGTTCTGGGGCACTTACAGACAAAATCTTTGCAGATTCTGAAACTTCAGAGTGTTTTCTTTCCAAAACTGTCAAGAATATGCATAGTCGAGCATCTTTTCGTGACAAAATATCGCGCTTAAAACGGGAACGTTTTTTATCCAAAAATGAAATAGCGCCCCTAGAGCTCTAACTGGTTAACATCTCCGGCCACTAGGTGCACTGCCTCTGGGTGAGCGGTTTCCTGTTTGCTTATTTCCTTATACAGCTGACTGAGTGCGGTGTTAGTGCCAGCCTCCGTCTGTGGTAAATAAACAGCCATGAAAAGTATAGATGAAAACTCCCTTGGCAAATAGTGTGGTCTGCAGAGCAACATCAATTTACAGAAATTATCATAATAAACATTGATAAAGATATGACTATTATACATGGAACTTTAGATAAACTTCTCCTTAATGCAACCACTGTGTCAGATTACAAAAAAACTTTACAGAGAAAGCAAACCATGCAATAATCTGAGTACAGCCTTTAGACAACAAAGCAGACAAAAAGATACCCGCTGTCGTGTCTTTACTATCATTAAATTGAAGACTTCGTTTTTATCAAAGATTCTCTGTAATTAGTATTAAGCGATCAAACTGATTAATCATGTAACTGTAATTAACTAGGAAGTCGGGGCGCCAAGGAAAATATTCAGATTACAAGGTTATAATTTCCTAATATAACCTTTCAGATATTTTATATCTGATCAAATAGTCTTCTGATTAATGAACTATTTACTTTACCTCACGTTAGTCTCATTCCAAAAGTCGTAAATTGTTGGTTATCTGCATGAACCCAGTCTTCACTATGAGTCATCCATACATCAATTGTCTTAAATCATTTATTTATTACTAACTAAGTAATTCACAGAAATGCATAAACAAACAAACAGGGTAAATATCGTTACAAGAAATGATAGGGGAATGTGCCCTAGTGGGCTAAACCAGCATTATGGCTTGGTGGACAAAAAGGGGAGTCAGCTGAGAAGTCACTACAGAGTGATAATTATAACAATTGAAATGCTAATCCTTTGCACATGAACGCTCACTCATTCGGGAACAATTGCAATCAATATATATATTTACGCTCAGTGTGTCGACTTGATCGCTGTTGAAAAGTTAGTTACTGTTTGAGAGATTCATTCTCTCTCGCTCTCGCTCTTGCTCTCTCTCTCTGTGTCTCGGTTAGAGCGTATAAGTTCAGAGTGACATTCTTTCATTTGTTATAGGTTGGATGTTTTGGCGGTTGTCGTTCTTCGCGTGCAATGATACCGAATTCCTAGCTGCAGACTAGTAATTAATATCAAAGACTTGTTCTTATTCTGTCGGTATCGATAGTCTAGGAGTTTAACCATGTGGTATGGTTAAAAGATTCAGCAATGGTCTGCAACTTTCGTCCCCCCCTAATGGAGAAAAACATGGTCTGCTGATAATTTCTCAAAGTTGGATTTTATTCGGAATTGCAGAAAAGGGGCTGTCCCAGGATGCCTGACTCTAACTGGGCTCAGGGGCGGTCCTCTGATTTAGTTACACTCAAAAGGGAATTGGAGTTTCCTTCATTAAACAGTCTAAAATCACATTGTAAAATTGTGTAAACAGGATCATACTCACTCATTCATCTTATACAACAATTAGATGTAAACCTCATATCTGAGGCTATTATATAAACAGCGTTATGGTAATGTGGCTACACCGTCTCCCATGAGCTTCCCCAAGTTGTAACAAACGGACCAGTTCGTAGCTGGATTCTTCATCGATCTTCTATACTTTCTCCGGAGCATGAAATTTGTTCGGACCTCAAGTTCTGTGAGGTGGAAGAAATTCCTTTGTTCTCTATGAAAATTCACTCTGTCTCTTATACTGTGTGGCCATGTGGCAGGGTCTTCTCCTCAGGAATTTACGACCTCTCTCTGACCACATCAGCCTAGTTGAAAGAGGCAAGGGTGAGGCAGGGAGAAGGGGATGGGCTTGCTGTACCCAAAGAGGGCAACGTCATGACATACCACCCCTGGTGGTTTGGATCTTATTTGTCCTTATTTGTCAACATAAAATCATGAACACGTGATGTCCTGTTTGTGGATCATCGTTGCAGTCCCCTCTGGTGGTTGAACTTGGTAGGCTTCTCTGAAAGCGGAGCAGTCCACCACAAGGATAGCAGTTGATGTCCAGTTGATGATCGCCGTTACAGTCCCCCCTAGTGATGTACCTTGGTAGGTTCCCTGGAAGCTGCAAAGTACCCCAGGGAGGTACTCGCCGTTGCGGTCCCCCCCCCCCTCTTGTGGTTTACCTTGGTAGGCTCTCTGACAGCGTGGCATGCCGCCACAGGGATGGGCCGGGGGTGTCCGGATTTGGGGTCGCCTTTCCGGGCCTGTCGCCTGGTCATCGTCCAGACTGGAAGATCTGGGCAGTAACTTAGGCAGATGTTAACAACGCACACACACTCATGAAATATATATACAGTGGGGCAAAAAAGTATTTAGTCAGCCACCAATTGTGCAAGTTCTCCCACTTAAAAAGATGAGAGAGGCCTGTAATTTTCATCATAGGTACACTTCAACTATGACAGACAAAATGAGAAAAAAATCCAGAAAATCACATTGTAGGATTTTTAATGAATTAATTTGCAAATTATGGTGGAAAATAAGTATTTGGTCACCTACAAACAAGATTTCTGGCTCTCACAGACCTGTAACTTCTTCTTTAAGAGGCTCCTCTGTCCTCCACTCGTTACCTGTATTAATGGCACCTGTTTGAACTTGTTATCAGTACAAAAGACACCTGTCCACAACCTCAAACAGTCTTAGTTATTGTCCTGCTGGAAGGTGAATTTGTCTCCCAGTGTCTTTTGGAAAGCAGACTGAACCAGGTGTTGCATGTGCTTCGCTTCATTCCATTCATTTTTATAAAAAAAAAACTCCCTAGTCCTTGCTGATGACAAGCATTCCCAGAGCACGATGCAGCCACCACCATGCTTGAATATATGAGATTGGTACCGATGTAGGATCTTAATTTGATCACTATTTTGTTGCTGAGATTTTTCCTGCCCAGAAGGAAATGCAAACTTGTAGTGCATTTTAAGTTTAAAAGGCTTCTAACGATTGTAATTTCCACGTAGAAATGACAGACTTGATGATTTTTGCCCTAACAGAAAATGTCTATTAATTATAATCCACATTTCCTTTTACTGTAGGATTTTTTTCCTGGTGTAACAAGCTGGCTCAAATTAAGATCCTACATCTGTAATCAGTGATGTGTTGTGTTGGATTAACCCCAAACGTAATGCTTTGTATTCAAGAGATAAAGTACATTTCTTTGCCACATTTTTACTTTAGTGCCTTATTGCAAGCAGGATGCATGTTATGGAATATTTGTATTCTGTACAGGCTTCCTTCTTTTCACTCTGTCGTTGAATTTTTACTTAACCTTTTTTATCGGTTAAGACCAAATTCTTATTTACTATGACGGCCTACCCCGGACAAACTCGGATGATTCTGGGCCAATTGTGAGCCTTGTGGGACTCCCAATCACGGCCGGATGTGATACAGCCTGGATTTGAACCAGGGACTGTAGTGACACCTCTTGCACTGAGATGCAGTGCCTTAGACCGCACCACTCGGGAGCAAATGTTAGCATTGTGGAGTAACTACAATGTTGTTGATCCATCCTCGGTTTTCTCCTATAATAGGCAATCAACTTGGTAACTGTTTTAAAGACACTACTAGCCTCATTGTGAAATCCCTGAGCGGTTTCCTTCCTCTCCGGCAACTAAGTTATACTGTAATTACATTCATTCCCCAATGAGCGGCGTTGTGGCACTAAGTCATGGTTGTATGGGTACTTTGTATATGGCTCTATCACTTCCTAAGTGTCAAAGGAACTGAACCGAAAAGGAATGAAAGCATAAACAAAAGATATACAACATATAGTTCTCACACAAAAATAAGCTAATTGGACTGTATTCTATATACGTCCAATGCGGTGGCAGAATGACTATCATGGCATTGTCTCTAAGACCATATCTAGGGTTTTCCTACTTGGTGTGTTGCTTAGGTACTATCCTAAGTTGATAACTATATGATAAGTCTACAGCTGTAAGGCACTAGGAAGGACTTCTAGGAACTTCTAGGAAGAAAACTGGTGAGTGCTGTAGAGTCAAAGGCCTAGAAGTAAATGTTCAACTTTACTAAGGCTGGTATTTTGCTTGGACCCTTAAGTGATCCTAGCATAAATCCTAATTGGATCTTCCGTTGTGCATGTGCGTTTATGCTTACAGTGCCTTGCGAAAGTATTCGGCCCCCTTGAACTTTGCGACCTTTTGCCACATTTCAGGCTTCAAACATAAAGATATAAAACTGTATTTTTTTGTGAAGAATCAACAACAAGTGGGACACAATCATGAAGTGGAACGACATTTATTGGATATTTCAAACTTTTTTAACAAATCAAAAACTGAAAAATTGGGCGTGCAAAATTATACGCTCAGTGGCTGTAGAGGCATGTCAGTCACCACCGCGTCTGCGTGTGGCAACCTCTTCAGTACCTGCGAACTGAGACAAGGATATCGGTCTGTGATATCGAAAAGTGTTTCACCAGTGGGAGTCATCGGGTCAGTTGCTGGACTGGCGTCATTAGTGTCATTGTAAGGGGTGACAGTCCCCAACAAAGCGGAAGGCGTATCATCGGAAGCAGTGTATACTCTGCGCATCAATGTTTTTCTTGTTGAGACGGCCGCAGTGCTTGTGGAAGTGTCCGAAGGGCAAGAGGATTTAATCTCAACTACCGTATTGCACGACTGCAAGGAGGAGGGAAGTTGCTTATTCACAGAGACAGCTGGTTCGAAATCATGAAAAGAATGGTCAATCAGGTTGGCTGATGGAATGTGTCGAAATATCGTAATGTCTCCTTGGATCGAATTCTGCCCCAAGAGGTTTATAAACGTCTTTTTCCCAAGGGGTGCTTTTGACAGATACCCCTCGTGAATGACTGCATTGCAGCAAGCGATAGGGGAAGACAGTGTGGTCAGTGGAGAAGGCACGGTGGCCTGTGACCATACCTGGTTGGTTTTCCAATCCATCAATGGGAGTAACCGATCCATCAAGTCTGCTCCAAGTAGCAGGGTTACAGTTTCGAGACTGGTAACATACACAGGGTGAACGAGCGATATGTCCTTGAAGTGTAGTTTCAGCATGACCCTCAATGGGAGAGGCGAGGTAGTCTGGGTGATTCCTCGAAGTGTAGTGTCGCATCGTTCCACTTTTAACCAACGTTTATTTGGCTTCAAAGCCCTTTGAGATCATCAAACAATGTTTAAGAGATGAGTGATATTGTCGCACCCAAATCTATTAGCGCATGACAAGTTAAGCAGTCCTCCAGGACTGTTTCCAGGTATGGCCTTTTAGATTCGTGGATAGTGGACATATTCCCCACAAAGTGGAGTGGTCGTTCGCAACGACGTGATGTGCCACTTCTGTTCAAGGTGGAAGCAGATTGACTTTTCAGATTTTGAGTGGGCTTGGCTTTAACGAAGCGTTTGACCTTTTTCTTAGCAACCTTTGTATCAGAGTCTATAGACAAAGCCCGGGGGCTTGTTTCTTGATCAAGCGGGCCCTGGATAGGGTCTCGAGTGAGAGCGGGAGAGATTTGAATTTTAACGTCCTTGCTATGGGTGTTAATTCCTGTGGACCTGGCGTCCGGTATTCCCCGTCTAGTCCTTGTGACTTATCTTTTACCCTTTTCTCAAATTGTTCTCGCTTTAGTTCTTCCCGTAGTGGAACTTCTGGAGGACATTGGTCTACGTTTTGATTGTCCTTCAAACCTTTGTTACCCTTGTGCTCTGACACTTTTTGTGGGTTGGATGCAGGAACATAGCGCACAGGTCGATTGTAGCGGTAGTCATGTTGATGGCGACGTAATTTACAGTTATTTCGACCGCGAAGGTTATTGGAATCATGGTTTATTGGTAGAAACTGTTGTTGTGCGTCATCTCTCAACGCTCCAATACCTGATAATGCACACTCTAATTGAAGTGAGTGCTCCTGGTCAAACTTCAAAACCAAGTGGCCAGGGCTCTTAGCATTGTGAACTTTTGATGCCTCAAAAGCTGTGCTTGCAAGCTCTCTGAGTTGTAAGATAGGCAAGCCAATGTGGGCGGCAGGGCCCAAGTAGGTAATGAAGGTAGGATGCATGTTCGACAGGAACATCTGTTTAAAAGGTAACAGGTCTTCCATACCTGTTTCAGTGAGTAGGCCAAAGTAAGCTGAACGAAACCTATGGTAGTAAGCTTGTGGGTGTTCGTTCCGAGCTTGTTTAACGGTGTTAGCCAGTGAGCTATCGTGTTGCAAGTCGCAGAATCACTGAATTCTAATTTCAAAGCTGTGGCAAGTTTCGCGTAGTCGTTTAGCACGTGTTGCTGTTGTAGACGAATGAATCTTGTCAAGTTTCTATTCAATGTTCGCTTCAACAGGTAAACCCTGTCAGAACCCGTAGCGTTTGGGTAGCCATCCAACGCGTCCTCTATGTCCGCTAGGAACGTCTCATTATCGTTTGGCTGACCTGGAAAGGGGTAAAAGATGGGGAAATTCTTGATGAGTTTGTCAAGGTTTCTGCGCCAAGCGGGCGGAGAGGGTTGGCTTCATCCTGTGGAGAGATTGGGGCCGAAAGACCAAGAGGAGAAGCCAAGCCTTGTTGTTGTTGGCCAAGAAGCGCAATATTACTCAGTGCCGAATGGCCAAGAGGAGAAGACTGAGGGACACATGAGGGAGGTAAGGTCTGAAACCTATCGTCTTTACTCCTGTGAGTACAGGGCTCCGATTGCTTGGATTGGTAGTCAAGCTGTAGAGCGTGACCATTCTGGACTTCCTCCAGATGGTACCTAAGGGTGGTATTCTGCTGCATTGCAGAGTTCACTTGAGCGCTTCGAGTACTGATTTTGGACACGTGAGTGTCACACTTTCTCCTTTCAGTCTCAAACTCATCTGTCATGGTTTGCAGAGAGAGGTCTTGAGTACGGAGCGAGAGATTCAGGGATGAAATTCCCTCCGCTTGCTTAGAAATCATTATTTCCATCTTCATCACCTGAGTTCTCTCATCATTCATTTGGTCAGCGACTTCAATGAGTTCTGCTGATTTGTCATCCAACTTTGTCATTGTGTTCATTAACTGATCGTCTTTGGTCTGCAGCATTTTGAGTAGAACCGTGTTACTTTGAGTAATGTTCAACAAAACTGCATGCATGTTATCAAGTTGAGCGCTCCTGTTTGTTAGATAACTCTTCAGATGTATCTAGTTTGGCGTGGACATCATCGCATTTAGTTTTGGCTAAATCGAGTTGTTCCTGTATGTCACAGGAAGGCCAAAAACATCATCAAGGACATCAACCACCCGAGCCACTGCCTGTTCACCCCATTATCATCCAGAAGGCAAGGTCAGTACAGATGCATCAAAGCTGGGACCGAGACTGAAAAACAGCTTCCATTTCAAGGCCATCAGACCATTACTAGCCGGCTACCACCCGGTTACTCAACCCTGCACTTTACAGGTTGCTACCCTTTATACATAGACGTGGAATCATTGGCCACTTTAATAATGGAACACTAGACACTTTAATAATGTTTACACACTGCTTTACTCATCTCATATGAACAGTATATACTGTATTCTATTCTACTGTATTTTAGTCAATGCCACTTCGACATTGCTTGTCCTAAAATTTATATATTTCTTAATTCCATTCTTTTAATTTTAGATTTGTGTATTGTTGTGAATTGTTCGATACTACTGTACTGTTGGAGCTTGGAACACAAGTATTTCGCTACACCCGCAATTACATCTGCTATGTACACTACTGTCACGCCCTGACCTTAGAGAGCCTTTTTATGTCTCTATTTGGTTTGGTCAGGGTGTGATTTGGGGTGGGCATTCTATGTTTTGTTATCTATGATTTTTGTATTTCTATGTTTTGGCCGGGTATGGTCCTCAATCAAGGACAGCTGTCTAGCATTGTCTCCGATTGGGAACCATACTTAGGTAGCCTGTTTTCCCTCCTTTCTTTGTGGGAAGTTGACTTTGTTTAGGGCACATAGCCTTTAGCTTCACAGTTTGTTTGTAGTGTTTTTTTTTTTTTTTTGTCGGCATCTTCTTTAAGAAAGAATATGTACGCTCACCACGCTGTACCTTGGTCCTCCTCCTTCAACAGCCGTGACAACTACCGTTCAAAAGTTTGGGGTCACTTAGACATTCCCTTGTTTTTGAAAGAAAAGCAAAAAAAACATCAAATTGATCAGAAATACAGTGTAGACATTATTAATGTTGTAAATGACTATTGTAGCTGGAAATGGCAGATTTGACATGTAATATCTACATAGGCGTACAGAGGCCCATTATCAGCAACCATCACTCCTGTGTCCCAATGGCACGTTGTGTTAGCCAATCCAAGTTTATCATTTTAAAAGACTAATTGATCTTTAGAAAACACTTTTGCAATTACTTTCTTCTGAAACTCATCAGTCTATTCTTGTTCTTAGAAATGAAGGCTATTCCATGCGAGAGATTGCCAAGAAACTGAAGATCTTGCACAACGCTGTGTACTACTCCATTCATAGAACAGCGTAAACTGGCACTAACCAGAATAAAAAGAGGAGTGTGTGGCCCCGGTGCACTCCTGAGCAAGAAGACAAATACATTAGAGTGACTAGTTTGAGAAACAGATGCCTCACAAGTCCTCAACTGGCAGCTTCATAAAGATGCCGTATATGCTTTATCCGACATTTTGCGGTTACATGAGGTCGCCCACACGCACTTTAATCATTTGGATGACAAAGCATTTAAAGCATTTAGAAGATAGAAGCCGCCTGCATTTGTTAATTAGGCTAGTGTGCAGTCTGACAAGGAAGCGTAGCCTGGTAGTGCCTAATGCCTTACATAAGGGAGAGCAGGTCGTGTCCAGACTTTCTTGGTGACCTCAAGTACTCATTATCTCTGTCTTTAATGCTTTTTTGGGTTGCATCAGTCATGGACAGAAACTTCCGAGACACAGGTATTAATGACAAACACCCGGAGGTTCACTGGTAAGCCACATTTGCCTTGGGATCCATCCCAGTTGGTATTCTGTGTCCACTCGTGGTATCTCTCTTTGGTTACACATCCGTGGAATAGCAGAACAGCATAACGGTTCGGACGGCCCTTGGTCAAGTTCTGTTGTCAGAAGAGGAATGGAAATGTCAGGGTGAACCGACGACCTGACGAACCCGCCAGGTATGTTGACTCTGCCTGTCGGAGGTGGAGTTCCAGAGCTCACAGGTGAGCCTGGCATGGGTTGTGACTCCATCTCGTTCCTCGCCCTCTTCAACACGTCATTCTCCACCAATGCCGCCTGACTCTCTGCCAATGACGAGTGACTCTGCAAATACTGCCTGGCTCTGGACCAATGCATCAGCTGTCGCCGGTATCTCGGTATCCCTCAGATAATGTTTCTCTTTCTGCTGGTCTGCCTTCAATGACTCAATCTCGGTTTTCAAAGTTTGAATCTGATCCATGTGCACCTTCATCAGATGAGCAGAATGGTACCGCCCGGAGCCCCCATCGATTACAGTGGCCTATGATAGAAACGGTAGATCAATTAAGAATTTAAAGTGACTCCAACACACAAATGCTGCGTACACATTTTAAGAATCTAGCAAAACTCACCATTTTCTTAGCAACCATGCGTTTTTTCGGTGCGGCCCGTTGTCCAGCCCATTGTCCACTGATCTCCACGGTGGGTTGTCAGCATGGTTGTATGCTCTGCAAAAACACATTCACATTTTTACTACACAATTATTATTAGTTTTGTAATTTTTTAAATATATTTTTTTAAATTATCGATTTTATTACACAGTATGCCTACACAATGATAGGCTATATACATTTTTTTTAAAGAAAATGCACTGAAACCAAAATACCTTTTAGTTTTGATGATCTGCTCAGCTCCGGCTCATTTTCAAGACCTCTGGTGGTCCTAACCCTGGAACGGGTAGCACCATATAACAAATCTGGCTTGATGAAAACAATGTCTGTTCTCTTTGGTCGCAATGTAATTTTTTTTTTTAGAAATAGCTCGTTTTTGAATGGTAACTGTTAAGGGTGGGGTTTAGGTCGGGGTGAGGAGTACTGGAAAGGTGTGGCTTTCGGCTTACAATAGGCCATAAGTATACAGCAGATTGCCGATAGTCCTCACTTTGATTATGATGTAACAACATACTGTAGCCTCATGACCAGGATCTCTATTCATTTAAGTGAGCAGATTAGGACTTTCAGGAGGAATGGAAAATTTAGTACAGCCAATAAAGCAATTTTAATCAATTAGTATATTTGAGTTTAACTACAATATTTGTTGTATTATTTGGTCTGCCTTTTCTGGTGGATTAAACTGAAATTTGAACCAATTTTCTATGGCTTGTTTAAAAAATAATTATATTTTGTAGATTATTTAGTTCTCAAATAACCTAAAGTGAGCGAGAAAATGGTCATTCTTGAACATGGGGTGAGACATTCTTACTAATTTGTAAATAAAGCCAGTTTGTTATTTAAAATGATTTATTTATGTTTTTAGAGGGAGAGAAACCAAAAGCTTACCAAAAGCTTACTCATGGGTCTCCCAGTCACAGCCTATACAGGTATTGAACCAGCATCTGTAGCAACGCAGCTTGCACTGCAGTGTCTTAGACCATTGCGCCACTCGTGCAATGTACAACATGACTGGTCAGGAGTAGGCTACAGTACTTCAGTAAGAGCAAAGTAATCCAAACATTTCCACACCCTAATTGTAGTCTAAGTTTCTCTTAGAATAAAAACCTTACTTGAACAACATTCTTAGTAAGTAATACTGACGAGTAGTAATCAAAAAAATAAGTGTATTTTTCTGGGTGTTCGCGTGTAGGACTGAAGAATAGCAATTCTTACACTACTGTTCTAAATTCAATCACCTTCATCCTCATCATTCAGTTAATTGAAATACCATTTTGAAGTCGTGCACAATGATCCGTTTCTATTTGGTTTATGTCGCCCATTCATTGTCATTTAGAGACACAGTAGCGCCTTGGGACCCAAAAGGAGAATCAGTGCTCTAACTCCCCCTTGCGCTGGTCTGGAGCAATGAAGTAGTGACGCAGGGTACCGTACTAAACCACAAAGGACCTCTAAGTCCCGCAGCATAATCGCAAAACTTTTAGTTGAGCAACCACTGTATTTCCATGTTAAAATGTCAAGGGATACATTTTCTCCATTGTTCTTGATGGTAGGACTCTCTGGTAGGCCTACATTATGATCAAAAAGCCACAGTAGCCAACTTGGCTGCTGTTAAAACTGTAATTTAAAGCAGGTACAGGCTCAGGGTTCCCAGTAAACATGGCTGAATACACAGAATTTTCACAAATTTGAAGTTTGCACTTAGCAGACCTGAAATTTGCTCTAGGCTTAAAACATTTTAAGGGAACATTAGTGTCAGCTATGTCATGACACATTGACTTGGAACATTTTGGTTATTAAATTACAGTAAGTGAAGTGGATTTACACCCAGTAATGGAATTGCGGTGACGGAATTTCCTAATTTGTTTCTGATCTGTACTACACAGAAATTCATAATTATGGATATGTCATTCTCTTCATGACGTATCCTAAATAGGTACACAAAGGTATAAATATGCAATATCCTTCTTGACATATTTGGGTATTATTCTACACACTGTCTATTATTTCAATGAGCTCTGCCCCCAAACAAGTCCACATTTTGCCGTAGCAAAAATCATAGTAGTCACAAACCACAGTTGGGTTCAACATTTTGGACAGCTCAGTACAAAATATCTTAAAGATTTGTGTGTTTTTGGTAACAGAATTTCAAGGTACAAGGCAATGTTTCTTAAACTTTGGGCGGGCCTGAAATATTTCTCCAAAACAAAATACGTGTTAATATTAGTTGGCAGGGGTCTTTACTTCAACATTATTCTATTGTTATGTATTTTTTATACCTTTTTTAAATACTTTTTCTGGTAGATATTTTCTAAGAACCCCTTTCCTTCTGTTTGACAGAAATCAAAGCCTTTGCTTATTCCTATTTTTTTCGGATGGAAAATGGTTGGAAAATGTATACTGTGTATGTTTTAATTTCTCAAAAATATAGACTCTTAGCTTTCATTTGACACCCAATTTGACTTGCCCCTATGAATGTCACATGTTGGTGCCCATGGGCACTGTCGTAACACAGTTGATATTGCAACTACACTACCACACTACTGGTTCACCAGTGTGAACGAAATTGCAAACCGCTGTTGTCCCCTAAAGATGATAATCTGTTTGCATCTGGCAATTTATTGTCTGTCCAGTATCCAGAAGACCTGTCGCCAGAGCTTCCTATACAGTTCATCTCTTTCCGTAACGTGTTGAGGCCAACCATTAAGGAGAATGCCCTCAACCGTAAGGCTCTCCAGAGGGTAGTGAGGTCTGCACAACGCATCACCGGGGGCAAACTACCTGCCCTCCAGGACACCTACACCACCCAATGTCACAGGAAGGCCATAAAGATCATCAAGGACATCAACCACCCGAGCCACTGCCTGTTCACCCCGTTATCATCCAGAAGGCGAGGTCAGTACAGGTGCATCAAAGCTGGGACCGAGAGACTGAAAAACAGCTTCTATCTCAAGGCCATCAGACTGTTAAACAGCCACCACTAACATTGAGTGGCTGCTGCCAACACACTGACACTGACTCAACTCCAGCCACTTTAATAATGGGAATTGATGGGAAATGATGTAAATATATCGCTAGCCACTTTAAACAATGCTACCTTATATAATGTTACTTACCCTACATTATTCATCTCATATGCATACGTATATATTGTATATCATCGACTGTATCCTTATGTAATACATGTATCACTAGCCACTTTAACTATGCCACTTTGTTTACATACTCATCTCATATGTATATACTGTACTCGATACCATCTACTGTATCTTGCCTATGCTGCTCTGTACATCACTCATTCATATATCCTTATGTACATATTCTTTATCCCCTTACACTGTGTACAAGACAGTAGTTTTGGAATTGTTAGTTAGATTACTTGTTGGTTATTACTGCATTGTCGGAACTTGAAGCACAAGCATTTCGCTACACTCGCATTAACATCTGCTAACCATGTGTATGTGACAAATACAATTTGATTTGATTTGATTTGAAGATCTTGCCGAACTGCTGTATTTTAATAACTACTCCCTTCTGCCCAGTTTCCCTGACGTTGCTACGGCAATCAAGCTGTTTTTATCATCCCTGTAACTGTTGCTTCCACAGTGAGATCGTTTTCTTAACTAAAACTCATAAAGAACTACCTAAAAAACCTTAGGCTCTCGGTCTGACATGCGCTTTTGAGCACCTGAGTAGGCTCTACTCATTGCACTGGCACCATCGTAGCCTTGAAGATGGCATGGGTTCACCGATATCCCCCATACACGCTCAATCAGTTAATCTATTTTATTTTCAGCCACAGTCCTGAAGCCCAAGATACAAACACTTAGCTTCCTAGTACATATGCAAATTAAAAAGGTTTATGAATGACACACATGGGCCCCCAGAGCTCGTATCTGTTACGCCAGTGCTCATGGGTCCTTTTTACATGGAAATGACCTTCTTTGTACAACAGAAAGGTGTGCAATATTTAAGCACTACATGATCAAAGCACACTTTTGCTACTTTACGCTATCCATTACTCTAAGCCTAGGACACAGTGCATCTCAAGCAGCGCTCTCACATTGTCTGCTCTCAGTATGTCTATATCCACTTGTATTGTGAACTGTAGAGATAGACCCTAAATATAGAGCAAGTGAACGAACTTGCTCTGTCTTTGTACCTGTGTGACTGTGCCCTGTGTGTTCCCCACTCCTCTAAGCTCCTCCCCTCATGTGTGATCTTTAGATAATGTGGCCAGGCTGTGTCCGTCTTGGGGAGCACCATGCCTCCTCGTGCTGGTGATAATGACTGTTATTGTCAGGAGAGTGTGTGTGTGTGTGTGTGTGTGTGTGTGTGTGTGTGTGTGTGTGTGTGTGTGTGTGTGAGAGTGTACATGTGCGTGTGTACTTGCGTGCACTTTTGTGTGTTTGTGTGAGCGAGAGCAGCTAGTGGGACAGCAAGGAGACATGATTGAGCAAGGCTGTCAGTGGGGGAAACAAAGTACGTGAAGCTATAATGCCTTCACTACAGGGCTAGAAAGAACACAATGTTCAGAAATAGCAGGGATGTGGATTTAGTACACTGGAGTACATAGCAATGGTATCTGAGCGAATGGGAATTCACATTTTTTGAAGAGCATTCTGACTCTTCTTCAGGATACACCGGGAAAAGACATCTGAATATTTGCATTCCATTTGTCCTTTTGTTAGATTGACCACTTTTGTCATTTTTCAACAAGTTATTTATATGCAACTTCTCGAAACATTATCTCTTTCGTACTCCACTGAGCATGTCAATCATGGCATTAGATGTGATTTGGAACATGAATTTAAAACCATTATGTACATTCTACCTCCATGAGTATTCTGAGTCTGAAATGATAACAGTTCAAGAGAAAGATTAAGTATTCAGCCCGCTGTCATCGCCAACACTTTTTGGCATAACATGAATCAGTCTATTGACAGTAGCAGGCTAAAGGTTAGCTACTGCAAAAGAGAGAGAGTGTTTTTTCTCATATTGTTGTGGTCTGTGCTGAGGGGACCAGGGCTTTGGTGGTACTGTCATCAGCAGGAAGAAGAGCACCTGTGACAGGTGGACAGGAGCCAGATACACCCCAACAGAGCAGGACAGGCTTTAGGCACTGTTCAGTCACACAGCCATGGGGGGATTGGTGTGTGTGCTTGTGCGTGTGCTTGTGCGTGTGCGTCTAACGCAAGGAAACTATTGGCAGAGATGTTATATCTTAAATTTGCTCACTCTGCTGTCGCAGAGAACAAATTGTAATGTATTCCAGGTTTAAAAAGGCTTCCACAGTTTGTCATTTCCACTTTAAAATGTCAGATTTTATTTATCCTAACAAAAAATGCATCAAACCATGCAAACATGACAAATCCACATAATAATTCCCTTTTCCTGTTACTGCAGGATTATTTGCCTGCATTGAAAAACGGGTCAAATTAAGATAGAACACCTGTATATAGATTTAACAGTATGAGTACCTCGATTGCATTTTTTTTCTCCGTTCAATCTGAGTGACAACAGTCTGCAATGGATACCAAACTGTAACGCTCGATGAAGAAGGAGTGGACCAAAGTGCAGCGTGGTCAGTGTTCATGATTTATTTTCAAAACACTTGAACAAAGAGGAAAACGACAACGAACAGCTCTTTCAGGTGCAGAAACACAAAATAGAAAATAACTAACCCACAAAACACAGGTGGGAAAAAGCTGCCTAAGTATGATTCTCAATCAGAGACAACGATAGACAGCTGCCTCCGATTGAGAACCACACCCAGCCAAACACAAAGAAATAGATAACATAGAAATAAAGAAACTAGAATGCCCACCCTAGTCACACCCTGGCCTAACCAAAATAGAGAATAAAACCCTCTCTATGGCCAGGGCGTGACACAAACAAGTTCATCCTATCAGAACGGCACTTGCTGTATGGTGGAGGGTATCAATCTGCAGCAGCAGAAAGGGTAGAACCACAGAGACCGACAGACACACACGCAGCAGCATCAGCAGCGTCAACACTGCACTCCACTTCATCAGCTTAGCTCCTCCAAGATGCAGCCATAACACAAACACACACACAGACACACACACACACACACACAGACACACAGCCTCGTGTATATACCAATAGTCTCTTCACTTATCTTCAATTTCCTCATTTGACGGCTCCATATTTCCAGAGGATGGATCAACTCCTGTTTTCTAGCCTGCTGCCAGATGAAAAAGTAAATCATTCCTGATACATCAAACTCCTCATAAAAAAACCTTCCCTGACTTAATCAATAGCAAGGTCCTAATTAAATGCTGCTCCAATTTTCTCATTTTATATTCATACGTGCAGCCTATAATTTTCTGTATATTTCAGTCAGTTCAGCTCATGTTCCAGGTTTTCTTCTGAACCCACTTCTCCTGCGTGCTGCCAGCCTACCTTTTCCCTCCTTTTATTGTGCCACAAAGGTGAAACTCAATAAATGTCAACCTCAGTATGGGCCTGGCTTTTGTTAGAGCGATCATAGATTTAGAGCTCGCAATTATGTCACGTTTTTTTTATGGACATATCCATACTGCTCCAGTCACATGTCATGGCGCATTAGCCGAAAGTGAAACTCTTGTAAAACTTCCAACACAGAGCAAGTAAGTTTATTGCCTGATCCATGTGCTCATTTTTCATGCTACGTTTAATGACTATATTACTGAAGCCATTCTTCGTCCCAAATGACACACTATTCCCTGTATATACACTACTTTTGACCAGGGCACTATAGAGCTATATAGGGAATAGGGTGGGAATAGGGTGTTATATTCCGTAGATAGGGAATATGGTGTTATTAAGGATGCATCCATGCAGTCTGCTGTGCTTGAACCTCTCTGGGATATTTGGGACGGTAGTGTCCCACCTTAACAACAGCCAGTAAAAGTGCAGGGCGCCAAATTGAAAACAACAGAAATCCCATAATTAAAATTCCTCAAACATACAAGTATTTCACACCATTTTAAAGAATAAACTTGTTGTAAATCCTGCCACAGTGTCCGATTTCAAAAAGGCTTTAAGACGAAAGCACACCAAACGATTATGTTAGGTCAGTACCTAGTCACAGGAGTCACAAAAAGCAGAAATAGAGATAAAATGAATCACTAACCTTTGATGATCTTCATCAGGTGATACTCATAGGGCTTCATGTTACACAATACATGTATGTTTTGTTCGATAAAGTTCATATTTATTTCCAAAAATCTCAGTTTACATTGGTGCATGACGTTCAGTAGTTCCAAAACATCCAGTGATTTAGCGGAGAGCCTCATCAATTTACAGAAATACTCTACTCATAATAAACATTGCTAAAAGATACAAGTGTTATGCATGGAATTTTAGATCCACTTCTCCTTAATACAACCGCTGTGTCAGATTTCAAAAAAGCTTTACCGAAAAAGCACACCATGCAATAATCTGAGTACAGCGCTCAGATAACAAATCAAGCCATACAAATATTTGCCATGTTGTGGAGTCAACAAAGTCAGAAATAGCATTATAAATATTAACTTACCTTTGATGATCTTCATCAGAATGTACTCCCAGGAATCCCAGTTCCATAATAAATGTTTGATTTGTTCGATAAAGTCCATCATTTATTTCCAAATACCTACTTTTTGTTTGCGCGTTTAGCCCAGTAATCCAAACGATCAATGAGCGATTGCTTAGTTCAGACGAAAAGTCAAAAAAGTTATATTACAGTTTGTAGAAAAATGTCAAACGATGTATAGAATCAATCTTTAGGATGTTTTTATCATATATCTTCAATAATGTTCCAACCGGAGAATTCCTTTGTCTTCAGAAATGCAATGGAACGCAAGCTAACTCTCACATGAACGTGCATGGTCAGGTCATGCCACTCTGACAGACCACTGACTCATTCAGCTCCCATTTCCCCCTCCTTCACAGTAGAAGCATCAAACAAGGTTCTAAAGAATGTTGACATCTAGTGGAAGCCTTGACCCCATAGATACTGTATATTCAATAGGCAACGAGTTGAAAAACTAAAAACCTCAGATCTCCCACTTCCTGGTTTGATTTTTTTCTCAGGTTTTTGCCAGACAGATGAGTTCTGTTATACTCACAGACATCATTCAAACAGTTTTAGAAACTTCAGAGTGTTTTCTATCCAAATATACTAATTATATGCATATTCAAGCTTTTAGGACTGAGTAGCAGGCAGTTTACTCTGGGCACCTTTTTATCCAAGCTACTCAATACTGCCCCCCTGTCCCAAAGAAGTTAACACAGCAATTTCCTGGCTAAAATGGTATCCTCCTCCTCTGTAATTCCTTCATCAGTGCTGCCTGTTTTTATGCCCTGGGTAAAGTAGATGCCGCACACAGTGGATGTTCAGCGGAGCGTTGCAGTGTCAAAGCGGTGTGCGCTTCAAATCGTTGGGTGTCCTGTCGTTCATGTGGTGTGAAGGACAGCAGAGAACATAGAATCTGTGGTTTGGAGATGAATGGCCGGGCATTTCCATTATCACGGTCCTTGGAGACGCCAGGAGGGTGGCTTGGGCCGTGCAGAGTTGCCCGAAAATAATGTACTGCGGTGGGGATGCCACACAGCAAATTGGCTATTGTTACCTAGTGTTGATTTTTCAGTGTAGCATTTCATTGTTAATTCAGGTATTATATTAACTCTGTAAGTGTTCAGTTAACACTCATTGCTCTAAAAGAACCCCATTGTTGGTGTTAATAACCAGTTTTAAACAAAAAATACACCCTGCATTATCATATTTACCAGCATGCTCTATTGTTGGTTTATTTTTAGAATTGTTTCTTTCAATATTTATGTTTTTGAGCTAGTTCTAGTGCAAATGCTAACTAGGGTTAGCTAAATGACTGCATCGATTCTACATTGATTAATTAATTTTATACTCAAATATAAATAACATACATTTTTCTACACTGATCAAATGTGACTTGCAGGCCTGAACATCTTGAGGCAATTGTATTAGGGTAAAACTAGGCCCTCAAAATAAAGCCTTATTAAATATTTGTTGTAATGTGTTAAATCATTTAATTTATTAATTTATTAATGATATATTCCCTTAGGAGCTCACTTGGTAAAGGTCACAGGACTGCAAATCTATGAATACAACAACCATGTCTCTGACACTAACAAATACATTCATGGATGGTAACCAGTGCCGCACCAATGTGTCGGAGGAAAAACACTGTACACCTGGCCAGCGCAATGGGCCAAGGACATCCCGGCTAGCCAAACCCTCCCCTAACCCGGACAAGCTGGGTCAGTTGTGTGCCGTGCTTCAAACCACACGCAGAAACATTCAAGTGGTTTCCTCAAGTTCATCTGACTTTGGGGAAGTAGATAAAGGGCCAAAGTATCCCTTTCACACGGGAGAATTTGTTGTTCAGAGATAGGGATCCTACTACAAGGCCTATTAACTAGCCTAGTTGTACACTCATTACGTATACGTATACGTATTTGCATTTTGGGCAAACCTGGAATCTGATAGAGATTCAATTATTTAAACATTTCACAATGGAATACCTTGACATTGATCGGCAACCACAGTCTTATTAAGAAGCTAAAAGTACTCTAAATCACAATGCCTCATGATTGTGTATCTATCTACTCAGGCCTGTAGAAGTGGTTGGCGAATGCTTGAAAAACTCCCCCAGCCTCAGTTGATTAATCAGTGTTTAATCAGTGTTTAGCTGCTAACAGCTGTGGACATCTTTCCTCTCATTTATTCAGTTTGAACACCCAGTCCGTCAAGCTCTCCCTCTCTGATCTTCAACCATTATATGTTATTATCCCAGTGAGTTTATTTTTGTTCACTGTGTTTGGGGGGGGGGGGGGGGGGGGGGGGGGGGCATGCGTGCAGTTGCGTCATGCTCTTGGGGACACAAAGGCCCCCAAAAGTGTCTTTTTTTTATGTTAAATTCATTACTGAACTTAATTTTTAAGCCCACGATTTATGATTTATAAAAATGACCTGTCAGCTATTTTGCAGAGGGGGCATACTAACTGGACCAGGCAAAGAGTAACCCCCCCCCCCCCCCCCCATTCTCCCTTGTAAGTGGTTATTTCCAAAGTGCATGAAGCAAAGAGATGCCTAGGCCTGATGCCAGATACTTTAGTCCGTGCAGTATTTTCAGTTGAGGAGAGAGTGTAGATTGACACACATCCCGTTTGTTTGCACATTTTGTTACGTTACAGCCTTATTCTAAAATTGATGAAAAAACATGTGTCATCAATCTACACACAGGACCCCATAACGACAAAGCAAAAACAGGTTTTGGAATTTTGGATGTAATGGATGTTTTGGAATTATGAATTCTAATTCATAAAAAATAAAAAATCTAACTACCTTATGTAAATAAGTATAAGTATTCACTTACCTATGAGTCATGAAAATGAGCTCAGGTGCATCCTGTTTCCATTGATCATCCTTGAGATGTTTCTACATCTTCATTGGATTCCACCTGTGGTAAATTCAATTGATTGGACATGATTTGGACAGGCACACACATGTCTATAGAGGCACAGATCTGGGGAAGGGTACCAAAAAAATCCTGCAGCATTGAAGGTCTCCAAGAACACAGTGGTCTCCAAAGCTTTTGATAAGGTAGACCATTCCATTCTTGTGGGCCGGCTATGGAGTATTGATGTCTCTGAGGGGTCTTTGGGATGGTTTTCTAACTACCTCTCTCAAAGAGTGAGTCAGAAAAGCTGCTGTCTCAGCTACTGCCTGTCACCAAGGGAGTACCCCAAGGCTTGATCTTAGGCCCCATGCTCTTCTCAAATTACATCAACAACATAGCACAGGCAGTAGGAAGCTCTCTCATCCATTTATATGCAGATGATACAGTTTTATACTCAGCTGGCCCTCCTTGGATTTTGTGTTAATGCTCTACAACAAAGCTTTCTTAGTGTCCAACAAACTTCCTCTATCCTTAACCATGTTCTATACACCTCCAAAACAAAGGTCATGTGGTTTGGTAAGAAGAATACCCCTCTTCCCATAGGTGTTATTATTACATCTGAGGGTTAGGAGCTTGAGATAGTCACCTCATACAAGTACTTGGGAGTATGGCTAGACAATGCACTGCCATTCTCTCAGCACATATCAAAGCTGCAGGCTAAAGTTAAATCTAGACTTGGCTTTCTCTATCGTAATCACTCCTCTTTCACCCCAGCTGCCAAACTAATCCCGATTCAGATGACCATCCTACCCATTCTTGTCACACCCTGGTCAAAGTATTTTGTGTTTATCTTTATTTATTTGGTCAGGCCAGGGTGTGGCATGGGTTTTTGTATGTGGTGTGTATGTATGGGGATTGTAGCTAGTGGGGTGTTCTAGCTAAGTCTATGGCTGTCTGAAGTGGTTCTCAATCAGAGGCAGGTGTTTATCGTTGTCTCTGATTGGGAACCATATTTAGGCAGCCATATTCTTTGAGTTTGTCGTGGATGATTGTCCTTAGTGTCATTGTTCTGTGTTAGGTTACACAAGTATAGGCTGTTTCGGTTTTCGTTAAGTTTATTGTTTTGGTAGTGTTTGTGTTTAGTGTGTTACTTCATTAAACATGGATTGCAATAGACACGCCGCATTTTGGTCCGACTCTCCTTCTCATCAAGAAAACCGTTACAGAATCACCCACCACAAAGGGACCAAGCAGCGTGTCAACAGGCAGGAACAGCCCAAAGTGGAGTACAGTATGGACTATACTTCTTGGGAGGAGATAGACAGGTGGGCGGTCGACCCAGGGAGAGTGCCGGAGCCCGCCTGGGAGTCGATGGAGCAGTGCGCGGAAGGATATAGGAGAATGGAGTTTGCGAAGCAAGCAAGGCGGCGCGGACGGAGGCCCCATAGTCAGCCCCAAAAATTTCTTGGGGGGGGGCTCAGGGAGAGTGTGGCAGAGTCAGGAGCCAGACCTGAGCCAACTCTCCCTGTTTATCGTGAGGAGCCAAGGAGGAGACCAGAACCAGAGCCGGTGTTGGAGGTGAGCGAAACAGAGACTGTGAAGGAGTTAATGGGGAAATTGGAGGAGAGAGAAATGAGGGAGTTGCTGTGTTGGTGTTTTAAACATGGAATTCGCCCGACGGAGCGTGTCGGGGATTTGATGGCACCTGGGTCAGCGCTCCATACTCGTCCTGAGGTGCGTGTTAGTCGGCTGGTGAAGATGGTGCCAGTCTCACGTACCAGGCCTCCTGTGCACCTCCCTAGCCTTGCACGTCCTGTGCCAGCACCGCTCTCAAGATCTCCAGTACGCCTTCACGGTCTAACCCATCCTGTGCCACCTCCACACCCCAGCCCTCCGGTAGCAGCTCCCCGCACAAGGCTTCCTGTGCGTGTCCTCGGCCCAGTACCACCAGTGCCAGCACCACGCATCAGGCCTACAGTGCGCCTCGCCTGTCCAGCGCTGTCGGAGCCCTCCTCCTCTCCAGCGCTGTCGGAGTCTCCCGCCTGTTTAGCGCTGTTAGAGCCTTCCTTCTCTACAGCGCTGCCGGAGTCTCCCGCCTGTTCAGAACTGCCAGTTAGCATAGAGCTGCCAGTTAGCATAGAGCTGCTAGTTAGCATAGAGCTGCCAGTTAGCATAGAGCTGCCAGTTAGCATAGAGCTGCCAGTCTGCAAGGAGCTGCCAGTCTGCAAGGAGCTGCCAGTCTGCATAGAGCTGCCAGTCTGCAAGGAGCCGCCAGAGCTGCCTGTCTGCAGGATGCCGCCAGAGCTGCCAGTCTGCAAGGAGCCGCCAGAGCTGCCAGTCTGCAAGGAGCCGCCAGAGCTGCCAGTCTGCAAGGAGCCGCCAGAGCTGCCAGTCTGCAAGGAGCCGCCAGAGCTGCCAGTCAGCATGGAGCAGCCAGGGCAGCCAGTCAGCATGGAGCAGCCAGGGCCGCCAGTCAGCATGGAGCAGCCAGGGCCGCCAGTCAGCATGGAGCAGCCAGGGCCGCCAGTCAGCATGGAGCAGCCAGGGCCGCCAGTCAGCATGGAGCAGCCAGTCAGCATGGAGCAGCCAGAGCAGCCAGTCAGCATGGAGCAGCCAGAGCAGCCAGTCAGCATGGAGCAGCCAGAGCTGCCAGTCAGCATGGAGCAGCCAGAGCAGCCAGTCAGCATGGAGCAGCCAGAGCTGCCAGTCAGCATGGAGCTGCCAGTCAGCATGGAGCAGCCAGAGCTGCCAGTCAGCATGGAGCAGCCAGTCAGCATGGAGCAGCCAGAGCTGCCAGTCATCATGGAGCAGCCAGTCAGCATGGAGCAGCCAGAGCTGCCAGTCGACCAGACTCTCCCAGATCTGCCAGTCGACCAGACTCTCCCAGATCTGCCAGTCGACCAGACTCTCCCAGATCTGCCAGTCGACCAGACTCTTCCAGATCTGCCAGTCGACCAGACTCTTCCAGATCTGCCAGTCGACCAGACTCTTCCAGATCTGCCAGTCGACCAGACTCTTCCAGATCTGCCAGTCGACCAGACTCTTTCAGATCTGCCAGTCGACCAGACTCTTTCAGATCTGCCAGTCGACCAGACTCTTTCAGATCTGCCAGTCGACCAGACTCTTCCAGATCTGCCAATCAGCCAGGATCTGCCGAAACCACCCGCCAGCCAGGATCTGGTAGATTCATCAACCTGCCTGAGCTTCCTCTCACTCCTGAGCTTCCTCTCACTCCTGAGCTTCCTCTCACTCCTGAGCTTCCCCTCAGTCCCGATCTGCTCCTCAGTCCAGTGGGGTTCTGGGTGAGGACTACTAGGCCATGGTCGGCGGCGAGGGTGGACTATCCAGGGACGCGAGGAGAAGGGACTAAGACATTGATTGAGTGGGGTCCACGTCCCGCGCCGGAGCCGCCACCATGGACAGACGCCCACCCGGACCCTCCCTATTGTTTTGAGGTGCGTTCGGGAGTCCGCACCTTAGGGGGGGGGTTCTGTCACACCCTGGTCAAAGTATTTTGTGTTTATCTTTATTTATTTGGTCAGGCCAGGGTGTGGCATGGGTTTTTGTATGTGGTGTGTATGTATGGGGATTGTAGCTAGTGGGGTGTTCTAGCTAAGTCTATGGCTGTCTGAAGTGGTTCTCAATCAGAGGCAGGTGTTTATCGTTGTCTCTGATTGGGAACCATATTTAGGCAGCCATATTCTTTGAGTTTGTCGTGGATGATTGTCCTTAGTGTCATTGTTCTGTGTTAGGTTACACAAGTATAGGCTGTTTCGGTTTTCGTTAAGTTTATTGTTTTGGTAGTGTTTGTGTTTAGTGTGTTACTTCATTAAACATGGATTGCAATAGACACGCCGCATTTTGGTCCGACTCTCCTTCTCATCAAGAAAACCGTTACAATTCTAGATTATGGAGACATAATTTATAGATCGGCAGGTAAGGGTACTCTCGAGGTCTAGATGTTCTTTACCGTTCGGCCATCAGATTTGCCACCAATGTTCCTTATAGGACACATCACTGCACTCTATACTCCTCTGTAAACTGGTCATCTCTGTATACACGTCACAAGACCCACTGGTTGATGCATATTTCTAAAACCCTCGTAGGCCTCACTCCCCCCTATCTGAGATATCCACTGCATCCCTCATCCTCCACATACAACACCCATTCTGCCAGTCACATTCTGTTAAAGGTCCCCAAAGCACAGACATCCCTGGGTCGCTCCTCTTTTCAGTTCGCTGCAGCTAGCAACTGGAATGAGCTGCAACAAAACACTTAAACTGGACAGTTTTATCTCAATCTCTTCATTCAAAGACTCAATCATGGACACTCTTACTGCCAGTTGTGGCTGCTTTGCGTGGTGTATTGTTGTCTCTACCTTCTTGCCATTTGTGCTGTTGACTGTGCCCAATAATGTTTGTACCATGTTTTATGCTGCTGCCATGCTGTGTTGCTACCATGTTGTTGTTAAGTTGTGTTGCTACCATGCTGTGTTGTCATGTGTTGCTGCCTTGCTCTTGCTATGTTGCTGTCTTAGGTTTCTCTTTATGTAGTGTTGTGTTGTCTCTCGTTGTGATGTGTGTTTTGTCCTATATTTATATTGTATTCATTTAAAAAAAAATATATATCCCAGGCCCCCGTCCCCGCAGGAGGCCTTTTGCCTTTTGATAGGCCGTCATTGTAAATAAGAATTTGCTCTTAACTGACTTGCCTAGTTAAATAAAGGTTAAATAAAATAAAAAATAAAATAAAATACATCTCAAATGGAAGAAGTTAGGAACCCCCAAAACTCTTTCTAAAGCTGGCTGCCCGGCAAAACTAAGCAATCGGGCGAGAAGGGCCTTGGTCAGGGAGGTGACCAAGAACCCAATGTTCACTCTGACAGAGCTCCAGAGTTCCTCTGTGAAGAGGGGAGAACCTTCCAGAAGGACAACCATCTCTGCAGCACTCCATGTTCTTGAGTGGCCCAGCCAGAGCCCAGACTTGAACCTTATCGAACATCTTTGGAGAGACTTGAAAATAGCTGTGCAGCAACGCTCCATATCCAATCGGACAGAGCTTGAGAGGATCTGCAGAGAAGAATGGGAGAAACTCCAAATACAGGTGTGCCAAGCTTGTAGCGTCATACCCAAGAAGACTTGAGGATGTAATCACTGCCAAAGGTGCTTCAACAAAGTACTGAGTAAAGGGTCTGAATACTTATGTACATGTGATATTAGATTTTTTAAATTCGCCAGTCCCAGCAAGGAAAAAGGCTATTTTAGGTTAAGGGTTAGTTTAGGGTTAGGGATTAGGGAAAATAGGATTTTGAATGGGAAACAATTATTTTATCCCCACAAGTATAGTAAAACAATAGTTTTCACCTTTACCTGTACTATTTGAAATGAATGGGGCCTCATTCAACAGTAGTATCAAGACACATACTCCACAGCTGCTACTTTATTCTTTGGGGTAGAGAATATACTCTATATAATTTAAATCATATAAACGGTAAACCACACACATATCCTTGCCCACAGCATATATTATTTAATCCATAATGGAAGTTCCAAGAGCCTATACTCTCTTAGAGGGCAACCCTTGTGAGAGACCTCCACATGTTCTCGAAGTGTGGAAAATTGAAAACTATTTTCTGGTGGTGTTATTTCTTAGCCTGGTCTGGACCTGGCTTCAAGTCCCAGCTGTTGCTATTTGCTGTATTTTTGCCTTCTAGCAATCTGTGCTCAGTGGGGATATGGGAGTCTTGCTTTGAAAGGTTTTTGCCTGAAGATAAATTGGGTAACCTTCTTCTGTCATTAGCAATACCTTTTCCACCGGTGAACACATAGACATTGGGGGCAGAGAGAGAGCAGAGAGCTGAGGTTGCACAGGAGTTGCTGGTAATTACCGGGTCAGAGCTTTAAACAGCCAAGATACCGAGGCACGTCCAACCAAGACATTTCCGTGTCTGCAATCCATCAAGGCTCTCTTTTTTATAGTCTACTGTGTCTGGACATGTTTAAATGTCTAAACAAACACTGTCTCTTTTTGTGAAGAAGTCTCAACAGTGACTGTTTCTCCTGGGATACTGCTTTGGGGTATATGTCTTGATCAGGTGACCCAGAGAAGTTAGGAGGTTAAGGCTTGGCCCCGGCTGGGCCTCCAGGAGGTCAAGGAAGCTTGGCAAAGGCCCACCCCGCTCTCCAAGCTCTCTTCCTAGGGAAGAGTCACGATGACAGGCCCTTCATTAGCAACTTTGTACTGGAGACCTGGAAGGCCCCGCACACAATTAATGTTTCTGTGATGGATTACATGGGTGGATTGCGAACAGCGAACATGTCAGTGGGAAAAAGCAGCAAGAGGATGAATCGACTCCCCCGCTCTCGTCCTTTCACTCTCTCTCTCCTCTCCCTCTCCCCCTCCCTACCCGATCGCAGCACCACATCCTCGTTGACTCTTGCTGATTAAAAAGTCACAATATTTACAACAAGAGTGACTGCAGTCTAGGGAGGTACTATATTAATATAATACTACTAATAATAATATAATTATAATATATATACTGTATATATAGGTAAATTAGCCTCATGCTTTTCCTATCTTACTAATTCTCCCCGAGCTCTCCATCCCGGAATAGATGCTGCCGGGGCTTCTGACAAATGTTAATCTTTATTATGATATTCGCAGGTGGGATCGGGACGGTTTTTAGCCATAAATCAATTACATCATTAATGATGCAGAAAGCACAGAGGAAATGAAGCCCTGCTGCTGGAGCTGCATCATGCTATGAGGCTCACTATTGGTATGCATTTATTCACCTCAACTATAAAACACAATTCAACGTGAATGCTTATTACTTTGCAATTAATATGATTTTTTACATAATAAGTTGGTGTTCTCTCTCTAGTAGCTTGAAAAGGTGAGTGTTATAGGGGTCAATTTGATTCAATAGCTACAGAGAGGTGTGTGGTTAGTTGCTTAAAATCCTCTCATTTGGCTCTTTGCATTATGCAGTTTTGCAGACATAATATATTAGCTACAGTTGAAGTCGGAAGTTTACATACACCTTAGCCAATTACATTTCAACTCAGTTTTTCACAATTCCTGACATTTAATCCTAGTAACAAGTCCCTGTCTTAGGTCAGTTAGGATCACCACTTTATTTTAAGACTGTGAAATGTCAGAACAATAGTAAATAGAATGATTCATTTCAGCTTTTGTTTCTTTCATCACATTCCCAGTGGGTCAGAAGTTTACATACACTCAATTAATATTTGGTAGCATTGCCTTTAAATTGTTTAACTTGGGTCAAACGTTTAGGCTAGCCTTCCACAAGCTTCCCACAATAAGTTGGGTGAATTTTGGCCCATTCCTCCTGACAGAGCTGGTGTAACTGAGTCAGGCTTGTAAGCCTTCTTGCTCTCATACTCTTTTTCAGTTCTGCCCACAAATTTTCTATGGGAATCAGGTCAGGGCTTTGTGATGGCCACTCCAATACCTTGACTTTGTTGTCCTTAAGCCATTTTGCCACAACTTTGGAAGTATTTTTGGGGTCATTGTCCATTTGGAAGACAAATGGACAAACATCTTGAGATGTTGCTTCAATATATCCACGTAAGTTTCCTGCCTCATGATGCCATCTATTTTGTGAAGTGCACCAGTCCCTCCTGCAGCAAAGCAACCCCACAACATGATGCTGCCACCCCCATGCTTCACGGTTGGGATGGTGTTCTTAGGCTTGCAAGCCTTCTCCTTTTTCCTCCAAACATAATGATGGTCATTATGGCCAAACAGTTCTATTTTTGTTTCATCAGACCAGAGGACATTTCTCCAAAAAGTACGATCTTTGTCCCCATGTGCAGTTGCAAACCGTAGTATGGCTTTTTATGGCAGTTTTGGAGCAGTGGCTTCTTCCTTGCTGATCGGCCTTTCAGGTTATGTCGATATAGGACTCGGTTTACTGCATATATAGAAACTTTCGTGCCTGTTTCCTCCAGCATCTTCACAAGGTCCTTTGCTGTTGTTCTGGGATTGATTTCCACTTTTCGCACCAGGGTACGTTCATCTCTAGAAGACAGAACCCGTCTCCTTCCTGAGCGGTATGACAGCTGCGTGGTCCCATTGTGTTTATACTTGCGTACTATTGTTTGTACAGATGAACGTGGTACCTTCAGGCATTTGAAAATTGCACCCAATGATGAACCAGACTTGTGGGTCTACAATTATTTTTCTGGGGTCTTGGCTGATTTCTTTTGATTTTCCCATGATGTCAAGCAAAGAGTCACTGAGTTTGATGGTAGGCCTTGAAAAGCATCCACAGGTACACCTCCAATTGACTCAAATGATGTCAATTAGACTATCATAAGCTTCTAAAGCCATGACATCATTTTCTGGAATTGTTTAAAGGCACAGTCAACTTCTGACCCACTGGAATTGTGATACAGTGAATTATAAGTGAAATAATCTGTCTGTAAACAATTGTTGGAAAAATGACTTGTGTCATGCACAAAGTAGATGTCCTAACCGACTTGCCAAAACTATAGTTTGTTAACCAGAAATTAGTGGAGTGGTTGAAAAACGAGTTTTAATGACTCCAACCTAAGTGTATGTAAACTTCAGACTTCAACTTTTCCCTTTCTCATTAAGAGTAAAAAAGAACCATACATTTTTAGTACTTCCTTGAGGCAATGTATCAACACAAACAAATGAAAACAAAACTAATTGCCATACACTCCATTTTAAGATGAGATCAATTGGGCTCAAGTGGTCTGACATTTAGCCTGATTGCAACCGTAATAAATATTTATTGCGTTATACAATGTTTGCAGTCAATCATCTTGCAAGGAAGAGTTCCTCTGATTCTCATTGCACCAAGCACTGTTTTGAAACTTAATAAAAAAATGTCAAAAATCATATTGATGATTGCTGTACTCTAACTGAAAACTGTATGCAGTATATAACTTCATCCAGTGACCTTCGAACTATCCATGCCATTCATCCCGCTATGGCTCCGTCTAATAAGATTTCCATTCAAAAAGCTCACAGCTACAGTCTAGTGGTCCTGCATAAGGAGGATGTGACTTGCTAAATGATATATTTACTTAGAAAAGTAATAAAGCGCTGCCTAATGTCTGGCAGAGCTGGAATAGATTATGCAGCACAAGCTGTTTTCCTGCCTCTCTTCCTCCCCGCTTACTGATCATGTCATCCATCAGGTAAACACTGAGAAACTAGACGACGACGCCGTGATGCGTTCACACAACATGTTTGGAGGCCCCCTGTCTTCCCATGAAACTTAAAATGTGTGTTTTTATCCACACAGGGATATCGTCTTCACACTGCAGTCACGTTGTTTCTCTTTCCACCTTCGGCTGTCCTTGTATTGTGCCAACGGGTCTCTCACCTTCTTCTGAGCAAGTCTGGATCTACGAGGATAGTTCTCCCAGTACCTCAGTTGTCCGGGTATTTCGTGCAGAGCTCGCCAACTGCCGTTGTATTTCCCGTCGAAGGGAATAACGTCATATTCAAGCTGAAGCCTTTAGAAATGTTCATGATATTTTTTTCCTTCATGCTGCTTCAATTGACTTCAAAATACACAATGGAACCGTGCATATTCTCTTGCGGAAAACATGTCAACATTCCGTTTGAGTCATCACGCAGCGTAGTCTTACGTAGGAACAAACATGTGTACACTTTGTGATTGGTGTGCTGACCGGTTTCCCATGACCGTTATGATGTCTATGTTGTTTTGAGAGGAAAAACATCCCTCATTTGTTCGCAACACGTCGTGTCAAATGGATGTTAGTTAAAATCTCAGAAGAACATGTCCCTCAATCTAAAAGGCTTACCAGTAAAACAACGACAACAACAAAACATTTTCTTTGTCATGGCATGAAATGGGCATTGAAGGAGGCTTGATGTTTTATTAGAACCACCCTAAAACTGTTTACAACGACTGTGAATGCTTAGACCTTCTGTTTGCTGCTTCTCATATTCAGTGTTGCATCAGACCTCAATCACGACAACTAATCCTTAGACTACACCGTGTAAACCGGTGTAGCTGAGTCTTGCGTGTCAAACTCCCTCTTTCTTCGATTGGTTCAGTCTTGCAGGCAATCCCAGTCAAGGCCTGGGGATGAGCAAGATGTTCAGAGGAGGATGATTTCTCCCCCAACCCATCCCCCCCCCCCCCCCCCCCCCCGTCTCACTTTGCTGTTGAATGTATCCTCCTGTATGTGAGAAAGAGAGGAGAGAGAGAGAGAGAACAGGAGACAGTTAAATTGACAGTTCATGACTAATGTTCAGCTGTCTGCTTTGGCAAATGTGACAGGAAGAAGCTCCATCCTGAAGTTACACAGCCGCTAATTGGACACACACTGAACGCAAGCCAACAACGGTTTCATTTAAAACAAATTAGCCGACGTGATAGCCTTAAATTAACCTGAGCTGTTTCCCCACGACCCAACCACGTCTATTTTTTCCACCGTCGCTCGGCAAGATTCTACCTGATAATTTAACATCAGTCTCGGACTCATTTCGCATTCACAGTGAAAGAGAAGTGTGAAGGTATTGTCATTTTTTTTAATCAGTCAAATAACACCACAATGTTGAGTAATTATAACATTTATACAAAAGTCACAAAAATATAACACATAAACCTACCTCAATGCAACACCTTCACACATGAGTTCATAGATGCATAAATGCATGAACGAATTAACAAGTGATGATGATTTCTAAGGCATTATGAAGGATAAGATAGACACAGAGCTGTAATGCTCAGTGGAAAAAAAGGAATGCCTCTGTTCAAGACGTCATTTACCAAAATGAGATTCCGGTTTAAAAAAAATGTCCATTAACTATAATCCAGAAAATAATTCACCTTTCCTGTTGCTGCAGGATCCTTTTCTCAAATGCAGATCCTACATCTGTACTGAGATGTTCAGTACAGATAGATACCACACTTTTCTTTATATTCTTCTGCCTTTTATGAGGGCCTGTCAGCATACATGAATACACACATCAAACAATCCACATTAATAGAAACCTGTTTCAAGGGCTGTTCACACGAGGCAGGATGGGGTCCAGATAATGAACATGGTTCAGTCAAAACAGGGTTGTCAGAAGCTGGGGGAAAAATACATGTCTGATGAGGACAGACAGACTGGATTCTCCTCCTCCTCCTCCCTCCTCTTCTCCACCTTTCCTCCTCCTCCCTCCTCTTCTCCACCTTTCCTCCTCCTCTCCCCTCAGTCGGATATCAAAGGAACAAAAAGGTTATGAACTTGCACCTGCCATATAGTAGAGACACACAACCGGCTACCATCTGCACACACACACACACACACACACACGCACGTGCACACGCGCACACAGGCACACGCACACAGGAGGAAAGAGACATGCTTTCATGATAGTTTCCATCATCTGGCTCGGGCTCTTTGAAGACACGTTCTGTCATTTTTTTCCCCCTCCCATCACACCATACTGGTTCTTTCACCATTTCTTTAAGTACACCTGTGACATTTTCTGTCAGCTGAACCCAAAGACCTTTCTGTGTCATTCTCCGTGTCACATCTGAGACGTCTCACTGCGATTTCAAAATATGATTCACATACGGCTAGCTCACTCCTCACAGGCTAGTCTGGAGGGGGAAGATATGGTGCTCATTAACATACTTTCCCCCCTACTAACAGTGCCTTTACAAAGTATTCACACCCCATGACCTTTTCCACATCTTGTTGTGTTACAGCCTGAATTTAAAATGGATTAATTTTACATTTTGTGTCACTGGCAGACACACCATACCCAATAATGTCAAAGTGGAATTGTGTTTTTAGAATTTTTTTTTACAAATGAATTGCAAATTAAAAGTTGAAATGTCTTGAGTCAATAAATATTCAACCCCTTTGTTACGAGATTCCTAAATAAGTTCAGGAGTAACTATTTGCTTAGCAATTCACATAATAAGTTGCATGGACTCTGTGTGCAGTGAATTTCAAACACAGATTCAACCACAAAGACCAGGGAGTTTTTCGAATGCCTCTCAAAGAAGGGCAACTATTGGGAGATGGGTAAAAAAAACAGTCACTACAAAAATATATAACTTAGTTGCCGGAGAAGAAGGAAACCGCTCAGGGATTTCACCATGAGGCCAATAGTGCCTTTAAAACAGTTACCAAGTTGATTGCCTATTATAGGAGTAAAACCGAGGATGGATCAACAACATTGTAGTTACCTCACAATGCTAACCTTTGCTCCCGAGTGGTGCAGTGGTCTAAGGCACTGCATCTCAGTGCAAGAGGTGTCACTACAGTCCCTGGTTCAAATCCAGGCTGTATCACATCCGGCTGTGATTGGGAGTCCCACAGGGCTCACAATTGGCCCAGAATCATCCGAGTTTGTCAGGGGTAGGCCGTTATAGTAAATAAGAATTTGGTCTTAACCGATAAATAAAGGTTAAATTAAAATTCAACGACAGAGTGAAAAGAAGGAAGCCTGTACAAAATACAAATATTCCATAACATGCATCCTGTTTGCAATAAGGCACTAAAGTAAAAATGTGGCAAAGAAATGTACTTTATCTCTTGAATACAAAGCGTTACGTTTGGTGCTAATCCAACACAACACATCACTGATTACAGATGTAGGATCTTAATTTGAGCCAGCTTGTTACACCAGGAAAATAATCCTACAGTAAAAGGAAATGTGGATTATAATTAATAGACATTTTCTGTTAGGGTAAAAATCATCAAGTCTGTCATTTCTATGTGGAAATTACAATCGTTAGAAGCCTTTTAAACTTAAAATGCACTACAAGTTTGCATTTCCTGCTGGGCAGGAAAAATGTCAGCAAAAAAAGAGTGATCAAATTAAGATCCTACATCGGTACCAATCTCATATATTCAAGCATGGTGGTGGCTGCATTGTGCTCTGGGTATGCTTGTCATCGGCCAGGACTAGGAAGGTTTTTTTTTAAATAAAAATTTATGGAATGAAGCAAAGCACAGGCAACACCTGGTTCAGTCTGCTTTCCAAAAGACACTGGGAGACAAATTCACCCTCCAGCAAGACAATAACTAAAAACACAAGGCCAAATCTACAGTAGACATGCATGGCAAGACAACATTAAATGTGGCCTAGTTAGGGTTTCGACTTAAAATCGTCTTGAAAATCTATAGCAGGACTTGAAAATGGCTGTCTAGCAATGATCAACAAACAACTTGACAGAGCTTGAAGAATCTTCTAAAGAATAATTAGCAAATGTTGTACCATCCAGGTGTGCAAAGATTTATCCAGAAAGACTCACAGCTGTAATTGCTGCCAAAGGTGATTATAACATGTATTAACTCAGGGGATTGAATACTTATGTAATCAAGATATATATTAACGTTTTATTTTTTAATTCATCTTTTACAAATGTTAGAATTCGTCTTCCACTTTGCCATTACAGAGTATTTTGTGTAAATCGTTGACAAGAAATGACAATTAAATCCATCAACATCCCACTTTGTAACACAACAAAATGTGTAAAAAGTCTTAGGGGTGTGAATTCTTTTTGAAGGCACTGTAAATCATAGGCAGATGTCATTAGAATTTATCAATACAGTAAAACTCCTCCTCCATGCTCTTTTGGGGTTTGTTTGTTGTAAAGTCCCTCTTTGGAAAGCTCAGACTCATCAGTATCTCCCAGTATATCATATTCCATTTTGCGAGCCCACGGTGGACTGTTTAATTGCCCCTGAAAATCAAATAGGTTTGGTCCCTGAGGGAGCATATAATTGCACACGCCTCGTACATAAATCAGCCGCTTAGGCCGCTGGAAGGTGGTGGTGTGGTGGCAGTTATATGGAGGCTTGGCTGCGCCACATGGCTGTCGGGAGGAAATGGAACTGTCGGAGGCATGAAATAGTGTGACAGCCGCGTCACTTTGAGGCTGCTGCTCCTCCATTTAATTATCATACCGGAACAAAGAGTGTCCCAGCTGGCCTGCCGCTGCCATGCGTCTCCCCTGGCTGACACTGCCCATGTGGGAGTGTGTCTTGGGGAGCAGTGTGAGAGGGTGGATGTGTGTGTGTTTGTGTAGATCATGAGGAAGGCAACAGGTACCACCATACTGCAGTTGAAGCGGTGTGCGTTTGTGTGTGTGCGTGTGGGTGCATTTCTGTGTGGATTTGAGTGTGTGTTTGTGTGTGTGCCTGGCACAAGGTCAACAGGTACAGCCGTACTGCAGAGGGAACTCACGTGAGGAAGGTGTAGCTTTTTTCTGTAGCTCACATGGTAACCAAGAGACTACTATTCAGTCAAACTAATGAGGAGTCAAATCAATGTGAATCTGCAGAGAGAGAGAGAGAAAGAGAGAGAGAGAAAGAGAGAGAGAGAATGTGTGTGTTTGTGCATGCTTGTGTGTGTGTGTGTGTGCACTCTCAGTCCACATTTACCGGTCCCAGGGTCTTCTAAGGTTAGGCTATAAGAGCCGTAGCTTAGAAATGTATACTCTTATTGATTTGTGTGTGTGTGTGTGTGTGTGTGTGTGTGTGGTGTGCACTCTCAGTCCACATTTACCAGTCCCAGGGTCTTCTAAGGTAAAGCTATAAGAGCCATAGCTTAGAAATGTGTTCCTCTTATTGACTTGGGTCTGGTTGTAACCTCATATCAGGGCTTGCAACGTTCTCCACCGCATTAAGCCCCAGCTCTAATTGAACTTCCCTGGTCCTATTGCTCTGACATGTCAAAATGCATCAGTCAGTTTAATGGAGCTGTGAGATGGAGAACAATTATTACTGGCTGGAAAGCCTGTGACCTTGTAGGAACGACTGAGCAAATCCTCCTCTCCCTTCTCCATGTTCCTTGCCCAGACCAGCCACACTAATTGTCACACGAAGAGGAGCTAACAGCGTATCAATGCAGTAAAGCATCTTGTGTTAGTGTGACCTACTTTTGCTGACCACGTGGGCCATACGTTTGTTTTAATTAAAAGCCCAGGTAAGTTGCAGCCAAGGTTAGATGATGGACATCGCATAAAGAACCTGAAACACTGAGTAGGCATTAAGTACACAAATATACTAGCCTAAAATAATGTATAGTAATATCTTTATAATAGACCACAGCAATCAAACATTTCTACATTTGATTTTTGAGTGGCTTTTTTTTAAGCCTTTCTGGATATTTTTTTTATTTATTTATTTGAATCAAAAGCCAGGGGCCTACTCTTTACTAAGGTTGACTTTGATATTCCTTTGAAAACATGTTTCTCTGGCTCCTCTGAAATACAAAGAGAGAAAGTTGGAAACCATAAGCCGATTTCAAAATCCTCCCTCCTGCTCCGAATCAAAATGGTCTTCCTTTGAACGTTTTTAGACAGGAAATTGTAAACCGTAAAAAAAAAAAAAACTGTCATTTTTACAGTACATTACTGGCAGCACAGTAGCCAGCAGATTACTGTAAATGTACAATAATTTACTGCCAGAGCGGAAGCCAGTAAATTACTGTAAATTTACAGGACCTTTGCTGTAACACAGATTTACAGAATATTACTGAAACAACTAACTACAGTAACATGCTGTATTTCTAGAATTTACAGTGCATTAACAGAAGCACAGTGGTCAGTAAACTGTTGCAGATGTATAGTGCAGGTAGCTAGTGCCAACAACGGGCAGTAATTCTGGTACATGTATTTGATATATGTTTTTCAATACCTATTTTGTCATTTGTATTTCACTGGCCTGAACTACAATTCATGTGGCCTATTTTGGACCAGTTTAAATAGAATACATGTATTTTCTATTTTCTAATACAAATGCATACTTGCAAATAGCCCGCTTAACTACGACATTCTCTGTACCAGTAACATAATATTTCTACTTCCTATGACTGTGGTATGTTCTTGTTTACCTTAGTTTAAACACGGACTCTAAGTCAGTCTGGATAAGAGCGTCTGCTAAATGACACCCAGCAGTTTGCTTTCCAAATGTTCATTTTTAACATTTACATTTTGGTCATTTAGATGGGGATTAAGAAATCATAGGCCCCAGGGCTTTGTTTTTCCAGTGGCACATTGACTCACCTACAATAACGATGAAGATGAAGCCATAGTCTACTCAAGGTGATGGCCGATCCGCTCGTTGTGGCAATAGCCTATCTCAAGATGAGCTGCTTTGAAGAAAAGTGCTGCCGTTAGCAGTTGTTGAGAAAAGATTGTTTCTATTGGTTCTACAGACAGATTAGTCTTCTCTTTTCAGCAGTAGGCATTTGCTTTCCAAACTGTACGTTTTTCGTGCAAAAAAAAAGGCAAACAGACAGCCGCAGTTCCCATTCAAATCAGGACCGGCATTTATTGCTGGTGTACCAATGAGTTTAACAGTCAAATTGCCAGGGTGAGGCTACAAAAACCTTCATTGGATTATACGAAGCAAGCTGTAGCCTATATATGGCACACAATGCTGCCCAAACTGTGGCCTTCCCGACTGTAGGCATACAGGTAACTGCCAAAATAAAGGAAACACTTGCTTCTTGGGCACACCACTGACCTGGGCCTCAGCCCCGGTAAACCCCTGCATTGATCTGGCGCTGCATGTAGCAGATGCTCTTGTCCAGAGCAACTTAGAGTCAGTGCATTCATCTAAGGTTGATAAAAACCTCATATCAAAGTCATTAGAAAGTACAATGGTCTTCGGCATATCCTATATTTGCAACAAGACTCCTTTTGAATGTACAGTGCCTTGCGAAAGTATTCGGCCCCCTTGAACTTTGCGACCTTTTGCCACATTTCAGGCTTCAAACATAAAGATATAAAACTGTATTTTTTTGTGAAGAATCAACAACAAGTGGGACACAATCATGAAGTGGAACGACATTTATTGGATATTTCAAACTTTTTTAACAAATCAAAAACTGAACAATTGGGCGTGCAAAATTATTCAGCCCCTTTACTTTCAGTGCAGCAAACTCTCTCCAGAAGTTCAGTGAGGATCTCTGAATGATCCAATGTTGACCTAAATGACTAATGAGGATAAATACAATCCACCTGTGTGTAATCAAGTATCCGTATAAATGCACCTGCACTGTGATAGTCTCAGAGGTCCATTAAAAGCGCAGAGAGCATCATGAAGAACAAGGAACACACCAGGCAGGTCCGAGATACTGTTGTGAAGAAGTTTAAAGCCGGATTTGGATACAAAACGATTTCCCAAGCTTTAAACATCCCAAGGAGCACTGTGCAAGCGATAATATTGAAATGGAAGGAGTATCAGACCACTGCAAATCTACCAAGACCTGGCCGTCCCTCTAAACTTTCAGCTCATACAAGGAGAAGACTGATCAGAGATGCAGCCAAGAGGCCCATGATCACTCTGGATGAACTGCAGAGATCTACAGCTGAGGTGGTAGACTCTGTCCATAGGACAACGATCAGTTGTATATTGCACAAATCTGGCCTTTATGGAAGAGTGGCAAGAAGAAAGCCATTTCTTAAAGATATCCATAAAAAGTGTCGTTTAAAGTTTGCCACAAGCCACCTGGGAGACACACCAAACATGTGGAAGAAGGTGCTCTGGTCAGATGAAACCAAAATTGAACTTTTTGGCAACAATGCAAAACGTTATGTTTGGCGTAAAAGCAACACAGCTGAACACACCATCCCCACTGTCAAACATGGTGGTGGCAGCATCATGGTTTGGGCCTGCTTTTCTTCAGCAGGGACAGGGAAGATGGATGGAGCCAAATACAGGACCATTCTGGAAGAAAACCTGATGGAGTCTGCAAAAGACCTGAGACTGGGACGGAGATTTGTCTTCCAACAAGACAATGATCCAAAACATAAAGCAAAATCTACAATGGAATGGTTCAAAAATAAACATATCCAGGTGTTAGAATGGCCAAGTCAAAGTCCAGACCTGAATCCAATCGAGAATCTGTGGAAAGAACTGAAAACTGCTGTTCACAAATGCTCTCCATCCAACCTCACTGAGCTCGAGCTGTTTTGCAAGGAGGAATGGGGAAAAAATGTCAGTCTCTCGATGTGCAAAACTGATAGAGACATACCCCAAGCGACTTACAGCTGTAATCGCAGCAAAAGGTGGCGCTACAAAGTATTAACTTAAGGGGGCTGAATAATTTTGCACGCCCAATTTTTCAGTTTTTGGATTTGTTAAAAAAGTTTGAAATATCCAATAAATGTCGTTCCACTTAATGATTGTGTCCCACTTGTTGTTGATTCTTCACAAAAAAATACAGTTTTATATCTTTATGTTTGAAGCCTGAAATGTGGCAAAAGGTCGCAAAGTTCAAGGGGGCCGAATACTTTCGCAAGGCACTGTATCTTAGCCTATCTCTGGCTAGTCCATGTTATGTTACCGTAATATTCACAGTAACTAATCACCAGCTTCCTGTACATTACTGAAAAATGGAGAGCAATGACATTACAAAATTGTAAAATTAGCCAGCTATACTGTAAGAAAGTAAATGCTACTGTATTCATGCTGGTATTTTACTGTAATTATATGGGATTAGCGCAAGCAGGTTGGCTGCTAGGCATTTTGATATTACAGCATATTTATGAACATTTGGTGTTTTTTATCACTTGCACTTTAGAGGCCTTAGCAAAGGCTTCCAAACCGGATGTGATTACAGGGGCAAAAGGAGACTGTGTAATATTCAACCATTAAAGGTTTAAGACCCACTGTCACTTATTGTCCACAAAATGTATTCAATTGTTAGGGCACTACTACCACATATCAGTTCAATTGGTAAAGCGTTCTCACTTAACAGGTGCAACAAATAGAGTCACTCAGAAGGCACGCCTCAAAAAATATGTTAAAGAGACAAGCATTTCTTTCCCCTCCCTTTCCACAATGCACCACGATTTACAGAATGCTGCGGTAAATTATACGGCAGAACAGCAATACAGTACTATGTCGTTCAATTGCATTTTAACTACAACATATGTATTACAACATACCAATAACTATTTGGTGTTTCATGTTACCGACACTTGTAGAGGCCTTCACAGAGGATTCTAAATCTGGCAGAGACTGCGGGGCGAAACGCATCAAAAGGGACATGGCTAAACACTCAACCATTAAAGGTTTGAGACTTGCTGCCACTCTGATCTATCCCCTATACACATTTAATTGTTAGGGAACTACTACCACATATCAGTTAAATTGGTACCGCACTCGTACTTAAAAAGGTGCAAGAAGTATAGCCTCTTATAAGGCACACCTCCAAATGTGCTAATGAGCCAGAGATTCTTTCGCTGCTCACAACATTTTCCCACAATGCACCGTAATTCACAGTATGCTGCTGTAAATATAGAACAAAACAGATAATACAATACTTTACTGTAAAATGTTATTGTAACATTGCATAATGCATTGTTCTGTACAGTACTGTAATACAGAATTACAGTAGCTAACTGTAAAAGTTTTGCTGTAAATTTACAGCAATTTGTCACAGTGTATGTACTGTAGTTGGCAGCATCTCAGATCTCACCCCCTGCAGATGAATCACTGGGCACAATGCAAATAGACGGTGGCATTTGTGCATCACTCAGCCATGCCATCTTGGTGAGGAAAGAGAGGGGATATTGAAAGTGTTTGCTTACACAGCACTGTTTACCACAAATCATTTATCTACGTGGACCCATAAATCCTTGAGATATTTCTACCTCGGTCTATATGATGAAAACCTCTCTCTCTCTCTCTCCACAGTTACGAACTATCATTGAGTATGATGTCTGTATGATGTAAATGTCTCTCTCTCTCTCCCCGTCTCTCTCCCTGTCTCTCTCTTTCTGTCTCTCTCACACTCTCTCTCTGTCTCTCTCACACACTCTCTCTCTCTCTCTCTCTCCCTCCTACAAGAAATTAGCAACGTTGGCACGTCCTGTAGGGTTTTCTTCCTTCTCGTTCTCCCTCAGACGGACAGATGGATGGAGTGACTGACTGGGGGAGATTGTTGACCTGTCTGATCTGTCTGCCTCGACGTGTTGACCTCAGCAGCCTATACTTGTATCAGGATCTATGAAATGCCATCTGGCCACTGGGTTCTGCCTGGCCCTCAGCAAACATTGACTCTGATAGGATCATCAGCCTGTCGCTGAGATGGCCATGACAGCTCTCTGTGCGTTTTCTTGTTTTTTTGTGCATTCGTGCTTACGGTGTGTGCTTGTGCCTGCGTATGTGGGTGTGTGCATGCGTAAGTGTGTGTGTGTGTGTGTGTGTGTGCTCTGCAGGCATGGGGTGAGTTATCTCACTGATGTCGGACACTGGAGAGGTTTAGCTAGCTGCTGGGGCGCTGGCCACACACACCACACACATACCTGCATGAGAAACAGAGACTGTATCTTATACCTGCCAGTGTTGTCTGTCCTTGTGTGAAGCACATACTGTTAATTTACCCTATGTGGCTTCTGTATGGTTGTGCCAATGGTTGTGGTGCTCTGTGGTTTGTAAGCACAAAGCACACTGTTCTCTGTGCCTGTAAAATAGATTATTCTCCATTAAATGGCTGGTTAAATCAAGTTGAAATATAAATAATTAAAATACACTGTGGTTGGTTGCCCTATGGTTGCCCTGCATACCAGTCTACACCAGGCAGACTCAGTCTGCCTCTGTGTACCGTACGGTACATGTACTACAAGGTGGTAGGTTGTTGATACATTGTTTCACGGTTGTTGGTAGGTACAGTGTGGGCCCACGGATGTCTCCTTTGCTGTTGCTCTGTCTGTTGATGTAGATGTTGGGCTCGGAGGGCATGTTTCTAGTTTATAGAAGCTTTGGGAGGAGCTGGTGCAAACCGCTAATGGATCTTCACACACACGGTAACGCAGGAAGTGTTTTTCGAACAGGGTCCCTCTTTTCAAACCTCCAACCTCCAGCCAGCCAGCCAGCCAGCCTGCTTCATACATTCACCCAGCTTGTTGCTTTTATCACAGGTGTTCTTTAATGAGAGTGGTTTATTCACTAGCCCCGTTCTGAACGCAGCATCCGCAAGGCAATCACTGTTTGTCTCTTTCTCCTGAAAGGATTGCATTCTGCCTCCCCTTTGCCTGAGCACTTTGTATCATAAGCAAAATAAGCAACTGCATAATTATTTGATTTGCAATTCAGTGGCGATTGTTAGGGGAAACGGTCTTGCCAACAGCAAGTCTGTGAATGTCTAATAGGAATAATAATAAAGAGAGTATCAATATAATATATAGGCTAGCCTATAGTTATGATAATAAGGGATGGACCTATTTTCATTATCATGTGAATTGTAAAGATGGCGCCGCAGGAGATGGCTGCCGTTTTACGATCCCGTAACCAATTGTCCTATTGTGTATGTTTTTTAGTTCATTTGTACGTAATGTTTCTGCCACCGTGTCTTATGACTGAAAAGAGCTTCTAGATATCAGGACAGCGATTACTCACCCCGTGCTGGAGGAATACTTTTTCTTCAACCTCAGGATGAGTATGGAGAGCGGACTCAGATGACATCAAATCCCGGACTCGCTCCGTCGGGCGGATGTCGTACCTCATGCACCAACTCCCTCATTACTCTCTCCTCCAATCTCCCCATTCACTCCTTCACTGTCTCTGCTTCGCTCCCTTTGCTCACCTCCAATTCCACCCCGACTGGCTCGGGTACCATCGGCGGCTCCTTGCGGTAAGCACGGGGAGTTGGCTCAGGTGACTCCTGACTGTGCTTCCCCCCAATTGTTTGGGTGGGGGGCTGCCTCTCGGGCTTCCTTGCCAGCCATGCTAACTCCTCGTAGTGTTGCCGCTCAGCCTTAGCTGCCTCCAGTTCCTCCTGCGGACGGCGATACTCCCCAGCCTGTGCCCAGGGTCCCTTGCCTTCCAGTATCTCCTCCCATGTCCATTTCTCCAGATAGCGCTGCTCCTCCTTACCACGCTGCTTGGTCCTTTGGTGGTGGGTAGTTCTGTATCGACTGTTGGTGGAAGAAGGTGAGGACCAAGGTGCAGCGTGGTACGTGTTCATCTCTTTATTTGGAACTGAACACTGAACAAAGAAAACAACAAAGAGCACAACCGAAACAGTTCTGTCTGGTGCAGACACAAAAACAGAAAGCAACTACCCACACCACACAGGTGGGAAAAGGCTACCTAAGTATGGTTCTCAATCAGAGACAACGATAGACAGCTGCCTCTGATTGAGAACCACACCTGGCTAAACAACACAGAAATCCAAAACATAGAAAATGAACATATTATGCCAACCCTAGTCACACCCTGGCCTAACCAAAATAGAGAATAAAAGCCTCTCTATGGCCAGGGCGTGACAACAGGTCCCTAGCGGGCCAACACAATATGACACGTGATACACAAAATGGGGATTTCAAGAGGGAGAGAGACTGAGAGAGAAACACACACTTGGGTGCATTTGTCAGCTATGGTGACAAATGCACTTGAATTCACCCCCTTTAGATACAGCTACTCGTCCGTAGCATAGGTTGTTAAAAGGTTCCTTTGTCTTCTTCAACCTCGTGTTGCGTTTTGGGTTTGCTTACCACTCAGACCTTGGCTGCAGCTCAGGGTCACTTAGTCTAATATGTTAATTCTTAACTCACATACCCTCGGGACAGAATTGGTCATTTCTGTCTTTTAGTGCAATTCTCTGGGTGTACCAAGTTACGAGGCAAGGTCTGGATTTTTCTCAGATCCAATTTAGACAAGTGACTTCACATTTCATCTTTACAAAAACATTCTCTTTGATCTGGACATTTTCCACAAAACGTAACAATATGCAAACATCAGGCACATATTAGGAAAACGCTTAAAGTTACAATGTTTTCATTATAACGCCATCCTTGAACTTTTAATAACAACAAAAATGACATTCATTTTCATATTCCATCTATCGTCATTACTACCATTGTGGCTGACGAAACCTATTGTCCCAAAGTTAATTTATTGCATGTTAATGTTCTGAGGCCGGTTCTCCTTACTGAGAGGACAGAGGAATTTTGTCTGCTGCCTTAAGATTTACAATGGGTGTGAGGTGTCATAAACCCCCCCCCCATCTCCATACCTCTCAATCTCTTCCCCTCTGGTGGGTGTGAGAGATCTCTCTGCAGGATTGTGGTCCACGGTAACCTGACCCGAGCAGGCCAGTCATGACAGGTAAGACAAGGGGTGGCGATCTATGTATATTTGTAAACAAAAGCTGGTGCACACAATCTAAGGAAGTCTCGAGGTTTTGCTCGCCTGAGGTAGAGTATCTCATGATAAGCTGTAGACCTCACTCTTTTACCTAGAGAGTTTTCATTTGTATTTTTCGTAGCTGGCACTAAGGCCGCACTCAATGACCTGTATATGGACATAAGTAAACAGGAAAATGCTCACCCAGAGGCGGTGCTCCTAGTGGCAGGAAAACTCAAATCCGTTTTACCTCATTTCTATCAGCATGTCGGGAAAAAAAACTCTAGACCACCTTTACTCCACACAGAGAGACACGTACAAAGATTTCCCTCGCCCTCCATTTGGCAAATCTGACCATAATTCTATCCTCCTGATTCCTGCTTACAAACAAACAACTATAGCAGTAAGCACCAGTGACTTTGTCAATAAGAAAGTGGTCAGATGAAGCAGATGCTAAACTACAGGACTGTTTTGCAAGCACAGACTGGAATATGTTCCAAGGATTCTTCCAATTGAGGAGTTTACCACATCAGTCACTGGCTTCATCAACAAGTGCATCGATGACTTAAAATGCATTGTTGGTTAAAGGCTTGTAAGTAAGCATTTCACTGTTGTATTCGGCTCATGTGACAAATAACATTTCATTTGATTTGAATTGTATCAATCCCATGTGATGTTCGAAAACTACCACCTCAGTGGATATGGAGAATGCAGCAATTACATATACAGTTAAAGTATTCGTGACATTTGTAAATATGACAGAAAATCTATTTTGGTTATCATAACAAAAGCCCACCTCTTTGCTGAGCGCCTGGAATCCAGCTACTTCAGAATATTTGTTAATTTGGCATTGAGCTCGATTTGTTATTTTTTAAAACTATTGAGTGGGGATTGAACGAGTGGTTACAGTCTGAGTTGGGGTAATTTTCTAGAGGAGAAGGCCAAAGAGATGCAAGTAGCTACTTCTGAAATAACAGAGGGAATTGTGGTCTTTTCTTCGTTTTTGTGATTCAATGGGGATAGAGTAGAGCAATAATTTTCTGAGTTTGGGATTCAATGTGGATAGACACTGGTTCGACATTCAACATCATAGCTCCCAAATAGATCCTTTATTGTTTAACCGACATCTGAAGACATCCATTCGGCATTTTCCTGCATTCCTCTACAAATACAAGTCCTCCTCTTTTTGTATTGACCCCAGTGGGTGTGTGTGTGCGTGCTACCGCGTTTGCTTGGCAAATAAACACACACTCCAAGGCTTAGTTGATTCCGATGGCTTATTTTGACCAGAGTTAAATGAGATATCTGTTAGGAGATTGGGTAATAGAAATACAACAAGAAGCTCCAATAAGATGCCAGCCGGTTTGTTGTTTTCATTTGAGGATGTCCTGTCCTGATTCCACTGGCTGATTGGTTATGTCCTTTTACAGTGAGCTAGCTCATTTATCCGCCCTGCAAATAAAAAGCTATTTAGCTCTCGACTGGTCCCTCTGCCATAGCCATTTGGCAGGTGGCACAAGCATAGCGCTCCATCAAAAACAAATCTATAAAGGCAAATAGAAGGAGTGGGGCCTGCTATCCCACTGTAATACAAATGGATGTGTGATAAGGCTCCTATCCCATCGCACCATCAGGGTGTAAATGTGTTGTTGTGCTTTTCTGTCAGGCTCTGGTTTCTCAGAGTGTGATTGTTTGTGTTGTAGCTATATTGAGTTTAACTAACTGATCTGACAAGGAACAACTCGCAGGCTAGAACTAGGGTCTGTTGTTTTTTTCTAGACCATACCATGGTCTAGAAAAACTCCTGTTCCTATTTGCTGTATGATATACTGGGTAAATATTCATACTGACATGTACAGTAATGATGTCACATACAGTAGCTGGACAATTTCCACTCTGGGCTCCCAAGTGGCGCAATGGTCTAAGGCACTGCATCTCAGTGCTAGAGGCATCACTACAGACCCTGGTTTGACTCCAGGCTGTATCACAACCGGTGGTGATTGGGAGTCCCATAGAGCGGCGCATAATTGGCCCAGCATCGTCCGGGTTTGGCCGGAAATTTGTTCTTAACTGACTTGCCTAGTTAAAAAAAGGATACAAATCTTTTATGGAAGTTATTATAGACTTTAAATAATTATGTTGATGCAACTGAACTATTGCCCCCTCCAACATGATTTATTTGCACCTACTTATCAAATTCTTGCATTTTTCATTTTTATGCTGACTGTTGCGCCAACGAATTTAGTACCAGCAGCCAAGCAGCAGTAAACATGTAGAGTTGAAGTCGGAAGTTTACATACACCTTAGCCAAATACATTTAAACTCAGTTTTTCACAATTCCTGACATTTAATCCTAGTAAACATTCCCTGTCTTAGTTCAGTTAGGATCACCTCTTGATTTTAAGAATGTGAAATGTCAGAATAATAGTAGAGAGAATGATTCACATTCCCGGTTTTGGAGCAGTGGCTTCTTCCCTGCTGAGCGGCCTTTCAGGTTATGTCGATATAGGACTCGTTTTACTGTGGATATAGATACTTTCGCACCTGTTTCCTCCAGCATCTTCACAAGGTCCTTCGCTGTTGTCCTGGGATTGATTTGCACTTTTCGCACCAGGGTACGTTCATCTCTAGGAGACAGAACGCGTCTCCTTCCTGAGCGGTATGACGGTTGCGTGGTTCCATGGTGTTTATACTTGCATACAATTGTTTGTACAGATGAACGTGGTACCTTCAGGCGTTTGGAAATTGCTCCCAAGGATGAACCAGACTTGTGGAGGTCTACAATTGTTTTCTGAGGTCTTGGCTGATTTCTTTAGATTTTCCCATGATGTCAAGCAAAGATGTCCTGATCTTGAAGGTAGGCCTTGAAAAGCATCCACAGGTACACCTCCAATTGACTCAAATTATGTCAATTAGCTTATCAGAAGCTTCTAAAGCCATGACATAATTTTCTGGAATTTTCCAATGCACAGTCAACTCAGTGTATGTAAACTTCTGACCCACTGGAATTGTGATACAGTGAATTATAAGTGAAATAATCAATTAAATAAACAATAAACAAATAAACAATTGTTGGAAAAATGACTTGTGTCATGCACAAAGTAGATGTCCTAACCGACTTGCCAAAACTATAGTTTGTTAAAAAGAAATTAGTGGAGTGGTTGAAAAAAGGAGTTTTAATGACACCAACCTAAGTGTATGTAAACTTCCGACTTCAACTGTAGGTGTATAGGGCTAATTGCACCCTTTCTAAGTGGTACTCGTTTTCAACCACTAATTACACCCTTTCTACGTGGTACTCATTTTCAACCACTAATTATACCATGCCAAAACAATGCGTTTGTTATGCCTAAGATTGAACCTTCCTCACTTCATTATGCAATCGTAATACACAGGCATGCACTTTTACATTTTTGGGGGGGAATAAATGATAGATAAACATAACCTGCGTGTGTGAACGACAAACACACGTCTCACTGAAAAGCCATCAGCGGCCGAACCACGACCTGTGATTCATGGCAATAAACTAATCCAGTTGGCCAGAAAATCCAATCAAACGCAATTACCGGCCACTTCTGGTGTTAAAGGGAGCACGCACGCACGCACGCACGCACAGCACTAGGCATGGTGATTTACTCTCTTAGTTGTACCTCATCAGGTACCATGTAGCTGACTAGCCGTTCCTCTTGTTTTTATGAACTTTTTCAGCAGTGGGCTGCACACTGGCGGGTACAACTTTTATGTTCCCTGGAATGGGATGCTGCTATCGTGTCTGCTTGGATGGAAGGCAGCTCATTTCACTTTGGAATTCAAATGTCCCCGTATCACTTCCCCTTAATAGTGACATCTTCAAAGCTGTGTCCTCAGACAGCCTTTACAGAGGAATATATTATGTACTTTTTCCTCTTGCGATGTCACGGCCGATATAATAATGTGTGTGGGAAATGCAACCAACCTGTCTATCTGTCATAAAAAGACCCGGGTGGAAATTGTCCAGCTATGTGACATCAGTTCTTAAAAATGTCACTATGACGATCAGCATAGGCCGGGGAACCAAGCTGCTCCTCACAGCCTTTGAATCTGATTTGAGTGCGGCGTCTGATCCATCTTGATGAGGTCTCGAGAGGAGAAGAGGATACCTGCCCTGTCAACAGAAAAAAAAAGCCATCGTACATGGCTTGTCTTCTTCAGTTGATATCTCAAGCGCCACCCGTTGGCGTTTGATGCGCATGAAACACCGTCACTTACTAACGATGCTCAGCTGAATAGCCTCTGTTTGGCAATAGGAGTTGAGTTGTGCAGCAAATTGCCTGGGATATCCCCAAGTGTTCCCAGCAGCTCCATTGTGGGCAGGAGAACTGAGAGCCATGTTTTGTCCCCCTCTCCACTGGTATTTTGCCTAATTAGGACCACTGAGGTCTGGGTACAGTGGAGCTGTATGGCATGTTGGACTGCGCGGGGGATCTAAGGCCCTCAGGTAACGATTCAGGAGATTATTATAGGATAAAAGGAAGAGACGACAGCTCTGTTCACATGCTCAGGGATGACTCACTGTATGGAGACCTCACTAATGCAAGGGAGACGAGCAAACGATGGAAAGAGAAAGAGAGCGAGACAGAGAGGCAGAGGTAGGAAAGAGGGATGTGTAAGAGAGATAAAGAGAGAAATCGAAAAAGACCAGCATTTCTCCAGAACAGTTCATTTGTTTTGCGGCAGTGAACCCGGAGGATGGTGAGGATGTACTAATGAGTTTACTGCACGGTGTGTGCGTGTGCGTCTATGTGAGAAATACCATATGGGAAAGTGGGTGTGATGGTGGTGGGAGGAGAGCGGGAGTGGAAGTGTCAGTGTGATCTCACCTGATGTCATACCTGTCACACTCAGACGCATGGCAGAAAGGGTGTGGGGTGTGGAACCCCTGTTACAGTTTAGTCTCATGAACAGCATTCATCATGCTACATGTTTATTCCCACTCTGCTTTCTATCTCAAACCATCATATGCAACAGAAATAACCCCTGTAGTTCCTAAGACACTCACCAACACCCAAAATATATCTGGATATCTTCCTCAACAGCATAGCCAACACCCATCCCCCCCTCCCCAAAAATCTTTGACCTAAAATGAAATAGAGCTGAAGGTGAAGCCAGTTAACCGGTCTCGACATCCTTGGATTATCCTTTTGATTTCTGCATAAAGAGGAAGTTGTGTATAAATCATTCATTATCCGGCATGATCTGGTGGGTGGGTGTGTTTCTGTCTGTCTGCATGTCAGTGTGTGTGTGTGTGTGTGTCTGAGTTTAGGCCCTTGTCTTGCTGTGCTGTCAAGAGCATGTGCTCCATTCAGACCCCCTCCGCGCGGGCCCTGACCTGCAGCCTCAGCGCTGACGAACATTGATTGGCTGAATTAATTTGTTGTTATCAGATGTTCCTGAAGGCCACCGACTCCTGTCTGTTTCCTCCAGGGCCGGATGGGAATAGGGGGATGGTTGCCTTTGTAGATCACACAGAGAGTGCAATCTGTGCTCAACACTCTCTCTCTCCCCTCAAAGGGCAGATTATAGGGATGGTTCTGTGCCAGCCAGGGACATGTGTGGCTGCTTTACGTAATTATATATTACAGCACACTAATTCATATTCTTTGTTTTATATCACTTGCAATTGTAGAGGCCTTCAGAAAGGCTTCTAAAACTGGCAGTGACTACACGGAAAAACTGTAGTGAAGTTATGCTCGGTACCGGAACTCCGAGGCATGCCTCGAAATCTCGAAGCAGCTATCTTCGAAGCAGTGCGCCGATTCGTCTATCACTTTATCAGAAGTACGTCATCGATGACGGCCGACGCTTCGTTTGATCACATGTATTTTCGAACCGTGTGTTGCGTGGTTCCAGGAAGCTTTTTTCCGATTCCAAGCTGCTAACATACACCGACCTCTACTGGACACCGTACTTACAAATATAGTTAGGATTTTGTACAAAATCTTTCACTGACCGGTAGCTTAGCAGGTAGAGTAGGGAACTATAGCACATCGAGTGTATGAAGTCAAATCCCATTGAATGCACACTATTTAAAAATGGTTCCCTTTGCACTTTTGTTCAAATCATTTGTTTTCTTTAGTATAAGTTTCTGTCTTAAGAAACCTAAATAATGCCATGGATTCTTTATTTTTTTTTTAAATAGTCAACTTGAAGGCAAAAAAGGGAAGCTTGATGAAAGATGCAAACCTGGTATTCCAACTCATTAGAGGCTACTGAAGCCAACAGTACCGCTGCGGTGTTATTAAAACAATGGAGACAAAAATACCTCTCTCCGATAATCAAACGCTGCTATTTATTGCTGACTAGCTGATGTCACTGATGTGCACCGTGAACAGATAATGAAGCTCAGAGTAAGGAACCGTTTTCGGCACGATTTGGTGAAAGCGCCGAAGCCTTTCAGAAAGCGCCGAAGCCTTTCAGAAAGCCTCGGTTTCCCATCATTACAAAACTGATCAAAAGGACATGGCTTAGTGCTCAACCAGTAAAGGTTTGAGACTTGCCGCCACTCTGATCTGTCCCCCCACGTACATTAAACGGTTAGAGAACTACTCCCGCCTTTCAGTTAACAGGTGTAACAAATAGAGACACACCTCGAACTATGTTCATGAACAAAAAAAACGGGTATGGCACTGTATTCTGTGGAGTGCCCTGAATTACAGTAAAATACTGGCAGCACAGCAGCAGCCAGTAAGTTACTATAGATTTACAGGACAACGTTTTTGGATTTTCAAAAAGACTGTATGGTACTGTATTTTGTGGGGTACAACATTCTCACTAACGGGTGCAACACATATACACTGTTAGCCCATTGTTGTAATTTTATTCCAATACAATTTAACAATAAAGTACTACATTGCAGTTTTGCTGTATGTTTCCTACAGCATTCTGTCAATTATGGTACATTGTGGGGAAAGAATCACTGGCTCGTGAACATATTTAGAGCGTGGCAGCAAGTCTTAAACTTTTACTGGTTGAGGGTTTTGCAAAGTCCTTTTGGTTGGTTTTGCCCTGCAATCACATCCAGTTTGGAAGCCTTTGTTTAGGCCTCTTGAAGTGCAAAGTGGTATAAAACACCAATTATTAATAAATATGCTGTAATATAATAATACCTATCAGCCAATCTCCTTGCATGTAAAATACCAATATTATAATTACTGTAGCATTTACTTTCTAATAGTAGAGTAGGCTAATTTGACAGTATTGTACTGTATTGTTGCTCTGATACTACAGTAACTTACAGGAAGCTGGTGGCAAGTTACTGTGAATATTACAGTAACGTACATCAAAAGGTATATTGTTGTTAACACAAAGTACCTTGACATTTTTGTCGCTGCTCTTATACAGAGCGATTTGCATTCAGTGCATTAAACTAAGGTAGATAAACAACACCATATCACAGTCATATGAAGTAATACGATTATGATACCGTTACCGAGAATGTTGTTGTAGTTAAGCGGGCTTCTTGCAAGTTTATTTTTATATTTGAAAATACATGTATTCTAATTAAATTGTTACAAATACTTGAATTGTTCTTCAGGCCAGTGAAACACAAATGACAAAATAGGTATTAAAACTACTGAAATACCTATATCAAATACATTTATTATAAATACTGTCCCTCGTTAGCACTAGCTGCCTGCACTGTGAATCTAAAACAGTTTCTAACCACTGGGCTTCCAGTAATGCAATGTAAATGTTGCTGTAGTCAAGTGTTATAGTAATATGATGTACATTTGTGTTTCAGTAAAGCTCATGTAAATCTACAGGGATTTACTGGCTTCTGTGCTGACAGTATTTTACTGTAAATTTAAAGTAACCTACTGGCTACTGTGCTACCGGTAATCTAATGTTTTTACAGTGCAGAGTCCTATGTTGGTGTGGTGCAAATACAGTTGAAGTCGGAAGTTTACATACAAATACTCTTCTTAGAAAACTCTTCCAAGATGGCATAGCCGTGTCCCTTGTATATATCTTTTTCCATCATTTTCTTCGCATATCTTTTAAAAATATTTTCCTAAACCTCAACTTCTAAATACTCTCCTGCAACCCGCCTCACCCGATGTGGCGTGGATATGATTTTTTCGAAAGTATTTCTATTTACTTCGGAATCCCTCAACTGAAGCTAGCCAGCTAACTTCCTACCAGCTATCAGTTAGCAAACCATTGCTAGCGGTCATCAGCTAACCTTTAGCTCGGAAAGCTCTCGCCAGTTCGAACAACGTGACTCAAACCAGCGCATAACGGACCTGTTTCTCTCAATATCCCCGGATTCCTACCGCAAACTCTGAACATTTCCATCTGGATCTTTGCAACTAGCTAACCGCAATCCCAGGTGACCACTCCTGGCTAGCGTTTCCATCCCGGAGCATGCGCCAATTACAGCATGTGTTTGTGTGTGCATGCAACACATGCAAGCAACACCCCAGATTACAGATACTTTTGAAATATTAGATGACTGCTTCTTGGATTACTTCTAAAACCTTGAAACTTAAGTTTGTTCCACCCGAGTGAGTCTGACCAAAAGTCAGAGACCACTACAATGACCACTCCTCTTTCACTCCCAGTAGCCTTTATGGCAGTCGGCAAGAATAAGAGGCTGACCAAAGGTGTCAAAAAAGGTGCAACAAAGAAGATTGTCGACCCTTTCTCCAAGAAGGGCTGGTATGATGTCAAGGCACACGCTAGGTTCAACATCCGCCACATTGGCCAGACATTGGTCTCCAGGACTCAGGGAACCAGAATCGCCTCTGATGGTCTGAAGGGGCGTGTGTTTGAGGTGAGCCTTGCTGACCTGCAGAACGATAAGGTGGCCTTCCGCAAGTTCAAACTGATATCAGACGACGTGCAGGGTAAGAACTGCCTGACCCTGGACAAGATGTGCTCCATGGTCAAGAAATGCCAGACCATGATTGAGGCCCACTTGAACATGAAGACCACCGACGGCTACCTCCTGCGCCTGTTCTGCTTTGGCTTCACCAAGAAGCGCCCCAACCAGATCAGAAAGATGTCGTACGCCCAGCACCAGCAGGTCTGTCAGATCAGGAAGAAGACGATGGAGATCATGACCCGTGAGGTCCAGACCGACGACCTGAAGGAAATCTTCAACAAGCTTATCCCTGACTCCGTTGGCAAGGACATTGTGAAGGCCTGCCAGTCCATCTACCCCCTCCACGATATCTACGTCAGTAAGGTTAAGATGCTGAAGAAGTGCAAGTTTGAGTTAGGCAAACTGATGGAGCTCCACGGTGAGGGTGGTGGCAGAAGTACAGCCAAGCCCTCAGGGGATGACATCAGAGCTAAGGTGGAAAGGGCCGATGGCTACGAGCCCCCCATCCAGGAGACAGTCTAAACAACGGACAGATTTAAAAATGTAAATTAGGGAAAAAAAGAAAAAAAACTTGCCCTTTGTGCTGTTGTCTGTGCCCAAAAATGTTTGTAACATGTTTTGTGCTGCTACCATGTTGTCCTGCTGCTATGTTGTGTTACTAGCATGTTGTTGTCATGTTGTGTTGCTACCATGCTGTGTTGTCATGTGTTGCTGCTAGGGCTGGGCAATATATCCAGAGGTTTGGACGCTTCACGATATATATCTCGATTTCTTGTTTGTCTCTAAACAAATGAAAAAAGGCTAAGACATAATTCTTAATTTAATTTTCTTTATTAAAATCAAGGCCTATTTGTGCAAAACAAATGAACAACACAAATGAACAACACACACCCACACGTCTATTCTATTGTTTAGGAATGTTTGACCACTAGCTGTTTGAATATGTCATTTATATAATCATGATTAAAAATGCGTTAATTTAGTTCATTTGTTATAATTAAAACAGCCTGTGGTTATTTGCTATTGGATTGGCAGAATGGCACAACTTCTAACACATTAGCCTACAGCTGCCTGAACAACTTTTTTTAATCACTTTAATTATCCAATGTCACACTTACCGATGGCGAGGTGAAGCCTGTGCCCAAAGCACTGCAGGCGGGTCCAGTTTTTCAAGCGCAATGCTTTTATCATGTTGCTCCCGCTGTCAGTTGTCATGCACACCTGTCGGTCTTCGCTCATCTTCCACGATGCCAGAGGGTCTTTGAGGCCCTTTGCTATTACTTCACCCGTATGATCATCTGGGAAGTAAGACATCTGGAGGCAGACATTTTGCAATTTTCAGTCTTCATTTATGTAGTGGACTGTCAAACTTAGGTATGGCTCTGACGTTCTGCTCGTCCATAGATCGGGCTAGGGTGGGGAAAAAAGAAACACTAGCCAGCTTCTCTGCGACTCTTTCGGGGTTAGCAGTGGATAATCGCGGCAGGGCTTCTTCCGTGAAATACTTGCGGCTTGGCAGCTGATATTTGTGGTCAACTGTACCTAACAGCCATTTAAAGCCTGGCTTTCTACTGTAAAGATTGGGACCATATCTTTCGCTATGTAATAGGTCACTGCATCCGTTATCTCCTTCCACATCAAACTTTTCTTGTCATAAGGGTTAACGTTTGAAAAGGATGCGGGGTATGGTCGTTTGTCTTGTAGCAGATGTTTTGGGAATCGGCATTGAGTAGTCTCAGGCGTTCCTCCCATTCCACCGCGTGTTTCAGTTGCAGGTGATGGAAGGGGTTGGTTGTGCTGCTGCTTTCGTAGCAATTGTTTTGCGACAGATTTTGCACAGGACATTCGTTTTCTGAACATCAGACCTCTTAAACCCGAACCACTTCCATATTACTGAAAAAACATGGCTGCCCTTCTTGGGGATGATTTCATCCTCATGATAGGCTGAGCTGGCTCCCTCACTTTCCATTTTGTTGGAACTCTTACCACTGCAAACACTTCTTCTGCGTGGTTACAATTTGTGAAAGGCTGTCTAGGGTTGTGATTGGTGGATAACCTCTGTGCACGTGTTGTCAAGCAATTGGGACATGATTCGACATTGGGCTGACAGAGAAGACACAGTGAGATGCTGCATTTGGCTTTGTAAAACGTTACAACATTATAACAGAACCTTCATTTTTGCGATAAAGGCATTTTCCATATCGCACTAAACCATAAACTGGAATATATCGGAAAAAAACACAATACATCGCCCAGCCCAAGTTGCTGCCATGCTATGTTGTTGTCTTAGGTCTCTCTTTATGTAGTATTGTGTTGCCTGACTTGTCGTGATGTGTGTTTTGTCCTATATTTTTATTTCATTTATTTGTATTTCTTTATTTATCCCAGCCCCCGTCCCGGCAGGAGGCCTTTTGCCTTTTGGTAGGTCGTCATTGTAAATAAGAATTTGTTCTTAAACTCATTTGCCTCGTTCAATAAAGGTCAAATAAAACATTTAATAAAAATGACATCTTCTAGGGGAAAGTAATCCAAAATCATTTTGGACAGGTAACAAGTAACTGTAACGGTGTGGATGCGTATGCCTGTGTGTATCTGTGTATGAGTGTCTGTGGGCACCAGCCTCTCAGACATACAGCATATCCCTTAGTTTACAATATATGTATGATTGCGAGCACACACACATAAAGCCAGATGCAATTCATCCATAAATGTATCTGGTCTCTCTATCTCTCTCTCTCACACACACACACACACACACACACACACACACACACACACACACACACACACACACACACACACACACACACACACACACACACACACACACACACACACACACACACACACACACCCTGTCGTTTTCCCTCTGGATGCCTCCAACCCCTCTGTCAATTCCCTGCTCATCCTTAGCCTCCAAGGACATGCTGGTCAGCGTTTACACTGCCTGGTGATGGCTTTACTGCCAAAGTTATCACAGCCCCATCCCGGCTGCCTGCGAGCCTCTGTTCTCTATATTAACTGTGTAATTAGCGAGTCACTGCCGGCCTGGCCCACTAGTCCCCCCCAAGGTCTCCCGAGTTAAAGGGGAAGGACGACAGACGTGTACCCTGCCTTGTCCCACTCCGAGCAGGGAGAGTGAATAAGTGAGGGAGTGTGTGTATGCGTGTGCGCCATGTGTGTGTGTGCGTTTGTGTGAGAGATGAGAGTAAAGACTGACAGCTTGTTTAATCCCTTTATGAATAACTTGTGGTGGAATATCTATCTGAAGATGCTTCTGGCTTTTCCCCTGTGGAGGACAGAGCACAGCAGAGCAGACGCCTGAGGGATATGTGTCATTCAGCAATGCCAACTTTTGTACTCCACACACTGACTGCATGCATTTTGGTTAAAGAAGATGTTGTCCTATTCCCTGCTAGCGCAGCCATGCGAAATCTCAATGATTTTTGGAATAAGTTCAACATACATCATGTAGATCTAGGGTGAACCATGAAAAACAACAGGGTGAGTATCTTTGTCTGTGTATTTCTGCTTGTTGAGTTTGTGAGACATACCTATTCCCATTTGAATGGTGGAGAAAGAGACCCTCTCAAGGAGTAGAGGACTTCTCACAAATATTAATTTGATAACCAGTCAAAAGTTTGGACACACCTACTCATTCAAGGGTTTTCTTTATTTTTACTATTTTCTACATTGTATAATAATAGTGAAGAGATCAAAACTATGAAATAACACATATGGAATCATGTAGTAAACAAATCAAAATATATTTTATATTTGTGATTCTTCAAACTTGCCACACTTTGCTTTGATGACAGCTTTGCACACTCGTTGCATTCTCTCAACTAGCTTCATGAGGTAGTCACCTGGAATGCATTTCAATTAACAGGTCTGCCTTGCTAAAAGTTCATTTGTGGAATTCCTTTCCTTCTTAATGCATTTGAGCCAATCAGTTGTGTTGTGACAAGGTAGTGGTGGTATACAGAAAATAGCAATATTTGGTAAAATACCAAGTCCATACTATGGCAACAACAGCTCAAATAATCAAAGAGAAACGACAGTCCATCATTACTTTAAGACATGAAAGTCAATCAATACGGAAAATGTCAAGAATTTTTTAAGTTTCTTCAAGTGCAGTCACAAAAACCATCAAGCGCTATCATGAAACTGGTTCTCACAAGGACCTCCACAGGAAAGGAAGACCCAGAGTTACAACTGCTGCAGAGGATAAGTTCATAAGAGTTACGAGCCTCAGAAATCACAGCCCAAATAAATGTTTCATAGAGTAATAGACACATCTCAACATCAACTGTTCAGAGGAGACTGCGTGAATGAGCCAATTGGAAGCTGGGGGTGATTAGCTGGCCATGATGGTATGAGGGCCAGATAGGAAATTTAGCCAGAACACCAGGGTTAACACCCCTACTCTTATGTTATGTGCCATGGGATCTTTAGTGACCACAGAGTCAGGACACCCGTTTAACGTCCCATCCAAAAGATGGGGCAATATCCCAAATCACTGCCCTGGGGCATTTGAATATACATTTTTTTCAGACCAAAGAAAAGAGTGCCTCCTACTGGCCGTCCAACACCACTTCCAGCTGCTTCTGGATTCCTATTCAGGGACCAACCAGGACCAACCCTGCTTAGGTTCAGAGGCAAGACAACAGTGGGATGCAGGGTGGAGTAAACAGGAAATTCATCCAGACAGGTTTTCTGGAAGATCTGGGAATTTGGGGAAAGTTACCAGGCTTTTGTAACTCTACTGGAGAGAAACACACCGTGATTCCATATGGTAAGCTATATGTATTATATACAGTGTATATACAGTGCCTTGCGAAAGCATTCGGCCCCCTTGAACTTTACGACCTTTTGCCACATTTCAGGCTTCAAACATAAAGATATAAAACTGTATTTGTTTGTGAAGAATCAACAACAAGTGGGACACAATCATGAAGTGGAACGACATTTATTGGATATTTCAAACTTTTTTAACAAATCAAAAACTGAAAAATTGGGCGTGCAAAATTATTCAGCCCCCTTAAGTTAATACTTTGTAGCGCCACCTTTTGCTGCGATTACAGCTGTAAGTCGCTTGGGGTATGTCTCTATCAGTTTTGCACATCGGGAGACTGACATTTTTTCTCATTCCTCCTTGCAAAACAGCTCGAGGTCAGTGAGGTTGGATGGAGAGCATTTGTGAACAGCAGTTTTCAGTTCTTTCCACAGATTCTCGATTGGATTCAGGTCTGGACTTTGACTTGGCCATTCTAACACCTGGATATGTTTATTTTTGAACCATTCCATTGTAGATTTTGCTTTATGTTTTGGATCATTGTCTTGTTGGAAGACAAATCTCCGTCGCTGTGTTGCTTTTACGCCAAACATAACGTTTTGCATTGTTGCCAAAAAGTTCAATTTTGGTTTCATCTGACCAGAGCACCTTCTTCCACATGTTTGGTGTGTCTCCCAGGTGGCTTGTGGCAAACTTTAAACGACACTTTTTATGGATATCTTTAAGAAATGGCTTTTTTTCTTGCCACTCTTCCATAAAGGCCAGATTTGTGCAATATACGACTGATTGTTGTCCTATGGACAGCAAAGTTCAAGGGGGCCGAATACTTTCGCAAGGCACTGTATATATGTGCCCAATTACTTTGAAGCAAAGGTACATACAGCCTTGTAAAAGTACATGCCGGACCTTTTCTTCTTGTGTAGGTCCACTACCTAATCCTTCGCAGCAACACGTTTCTGACAGGTCCAATTCATGGCGTGTGATTTATGATCAAAAGCTGAAGGCCATGTCAGACAAGTGAAGGATGAAATGTTGCACGAGTTGTACAGAAACCCATGCAGATGGGACGTGTGCAGAAGATTGACTTACTCACCAGTTCCCACAATCAGGCCACAAAGCACACACTACTTCTCTATTCTCACTGTCCTTTACTTGCACAGCGTGACAAAACCAATCTTCTGGTTTTGTTCGCTTTCTCCTACCGCCGGACAAGGAATCGTCAGGGGAGATAGGAATGCTGCTTTGTTTGCCTCTTTTCAAAGGAAACAAACACACACACATGATCTCACAAAGAGGCAACCAAACAGTTGGATGTTTGTTGGTGGGCTCTTCATCGTTATTTAGCTGTTTGGCCAGGGATGTCTGAGAGTCCGTAAAGGACTGGTGATGGCTAATGGCATGGTGTTGCCTGTACTCTTCCCTGTCACCAGCCCCTCCATTAGAGCAGCAGACCAGGCCCACAGCGTTACCTGGGGATGGGTAATTGCTCTGCAGGAGACCGCCCTCTCTTCACGCCTCATTAAGCCATTCGCCACAGTTTGAAACCCTCTACCTTCCCCTTATGCCATTTAACTAACACTTTCGTCCAAAGTGACTGACAGTCATGTATATATGGGTGGCTCCAGGAATCAAACCCACAATCCTGGCATTGCAAGCACTATGCTCTACCAACTGAGCCGTACAGGTTTCAGTCATGTCTTTGGTTGATTTTGTGTGGGTCAACCAAAAACACCTTAATGATTGGCGGACAAATAGTGCCTCCCACTAGCCAGACGATGGCTGCATGGTGCAGTTGGTGAGAAGCAACTGCAGCTACTCGAAGGGGACTTCACCAAACTGCATGACCTTTTTAATCACATGATATTTGTTGAGTTCATGAAGTAGATATGTAGGCCCAAGTCAAACATTCTTTATCCCCATAATGCAACAATCTTTGAAAGGCGGTGACCAACAATGATCACCGACTAGACAAAATTGATGTGCTCGAACACACCCAGAGACAGGACCCGTGAGACACTGCACACGGAGCCTTAGACTGGTATGTAGCTGTGTTATACTGGCTCAGGAGAGCTGATCTTCTCTCCCCTGCTCACCTCCTCACCCTGAGAGAGAAGGGGGAGGTCGGTGAGACGGTTCTTCTCAGCAAGATGGAAAAATGTGTGTATGTGTGTGAGCGTTTGTGCGTGCTTCCACTGTTTGGGCTGTCAATGAGTCCTCCCTCTACAAGTCATATTCCAAACTGCATTGTTAAAAAAACTTTTGGACAATTCTACACCTCATTGCTGTTCTATACACAACATGGTTGTGCAATGTCTTCCGTTTAGGAGGTTAGGTGACAATTACGCTCAATAGAATACAGACATCGCAGCAGTGGTGTAAAGTACTTCAGTGAAAATACTTTAAAGTACTACTTAAGTAATTTTGGGGGGGAATCTGTACTTTACTTTACAATGAATATTTGACAACTTTTATTTTTACTTCACTACATTCCTAAAGAAAATTCTATACTTTTTACTCCATACATTTTCCCTGACACCCGAAAGTACTCGCTACATTTTGAATGCTTAGCAGGATAGACCATCCCATACTTATCAAGAGGACATCCCTGGTCATCTCTACTGCCTCTGATCTGGTGGACTCATTCAACACAAATGCTTCGTTTGTAAATGATGTCTGAGTGCTGGAGTGTGCCCCTGGCTATCCGTAAATTTAAAAAAACAAACTAGAAAGTTGTGTCTACTGGGTTGTTTATTATAAGTGATTCAAAATTAATCCTACTTTTACTTACTTTTGTTACTTACTTTCATACTTAAGTATATTTAAAACCAAATACTTTTAGATTTTTACTCTAGTAGTATTTTACTGGGTGACTTTCACTCTTACTTGAGACATTTTCCATTAGGGTATCTTTACTTTTACTCAAGTATGACAATTGGGTACTTTTTCCAACATGAAGCCTATTGTATGTGAATGCTGAAGGACTGTCAAAGGACTGTAGCTACATGAGCTGGCTGTGTGTGAAGCTGTTGATTATTCTCTCTCTCTCTCTCCCTCTCTCTCTCTCTCTCTTTCTCTTTGGCAGAGAATAAGAAGACACGCAGATTGTATAGATGGAATGCCTAGACAAGTGTATGCATAATTTAAATTGCTCATGGAAAATGTATATACCACGGATAACTAATGCATGCTTGTACCAGGGTTATATTCAATATAGGCCTGTCGAACTGAACTGTCTCGATCCCCCTCTGAACGCATGCAATTCATTCAAATTGGCTAGAGGATCAGCTCATGAAAAAATGTGTACTTTGAGGGGTTTAAACCACCGTTCAATAATTAAATAACATGCCAATTTCTTGGGGCTGTATGTTATGGGTTATTGTGTTGTGGGAGGGATGTGGTCTGTGTGTGCGTGCGTGCCTGTGTGTGTGTCTGTGTGCATGTGTGTGTGTCTCCATCCCTCCTGGTAACTAGAATCAGTGAGAGGATCCATATGGCTGGGAAGGATCTCAGAGCCACAGAGCCCGTGCCTGTGATTTGTGGGACAGCTGAGAAATGATTTCCTGGCGAATGAGCCTGCGCTCCACCGAAAGGCCCCATATCTGCTAATAATCGTAAAATCATAGGGCAATCAGCAATGGAGTGTGGACAGCGACAATTCAGGTGTCTCTCTCAATAAACTCATCTACTCTCCAGACAGGATGGGGGGTGGGAGAGGGGTGGAAGGGAGGATGAGGAGATGGAGGGGGGGTCATTCTGTTTCGCCAGCCCAGACATTTTTTCCACCAAAATATCCCTCAGGTACTGATAATGAAGCATAAAATTGCACAATGTGTTATTTTCTAATGCTAATGTTGGAGAGAGGCAGGAAGAGAGGATTCTCTCTCAGGGATACAGCTCCATGCGACCTGTAAGCACTCTTTAAGTAATTATACAGATCTGCATGACAAGAACACTTCCACACACACACACACACACACACACACACACTTCCACACACACACCACCGCACTGGAGAGGTGTTAAATAAAAGGTATACTGTACATGCATACCTTTTATGCCTATGGTGTTCCTTGGAGATGAGGCATAGTCGATGCCTCTCTCTTTCTCTCTCTCTCTCTCTCCTGCTCTCCCCCTCTCTCCTCGCTCTCCGCTCCCTCTCTCTCTCCGCTCCCTCTCTCTTTCTCCCTCTTCCTCTCTTTCTTACCAGCTATCTATATTTGATATTATTTTCTTCTTTCTTCCCTTCTTCACCCCTCCGGTATAATTATTCTCATTAGCACTGAATAATAACTGCGTTCCTCCACTGCTGGGTATGTCCTTGTGCTGTAAGGACAGGAGACAAGCTAGTAGGGTGCACAGTCACCCACAGGTGGGTTACCAAGCGTTAGGGAGAGGGGGGAAGGGAGTAGTAGAGAGGGGAGGGAGGGTGGACTGGAGAGGAGTGGGCGAGTGCTACAGAGGGGATCCAGTGGCAGAGAGAGGGAGTACGGAGGATGTGGGGGATGGGGAATGGAAGTTTGTCATTATTCCATACAGTACAACAGGGCATATACTGTAAGGGTCCCACAGTACAGGTTCATCTCCCAATGTGGCCTGGTACTATATATCACCAGGTCGTTTTGCTGGTCGGCCACACAGTGCAAAGCCAGGAGAGGGATCAGTGCAGGCTAGGGGAAATCTATCAACACGGGGGACATAAAGTGTTGACAGTCAAATACTGGAGTCAAGTGCAGAGACTTTACAGTAGCTGCACCATAGAGTACTGTGCCTCCGTAAAGCACATAGGAAAGGCATGAGCATGCATTCATTAGCTCTGATTACGTATTTTTGGTTTGTTTTATGCATCAACATGAGCTAAAACGGTCTCTCATAGCAGGATATGAATGCCCACGCCGGGTCAGACCGATCAGAATGAGGGGGATCTAACTGTAAACAAACAAAAAAAAGGCCATGCTGCTCTCCTTCTCTCTGCCTATATTTCCCTCGCGGTCCCTTCAGTTTCCGTTGAGTCCCGTTAGTTTGGCTGTTCAGCCCTACCTTAGTTATCCCCCACCCATCGTAGCCCTACCATTCCCAACCAATCACAGTACTTGGAAAGGCGGGAATGAACACCGCACCCACCCACTCAGGTCAGTGTTATCGTTGTCCAAAGAAAGAAGACACACATGTCTGAGGACTGTTATTGTGGACAGTAACAAGAATAGGTGAACGTGAACCACAATTCACTCAAAGTAACACAAGTACCATCCCACCCATTCCCTTCCACCCAGTCCACCCACTCCCAGTCAAAATGAATGTTATGTGACCAAAAGGGTGTGTGTGCTTAACGTGTGTTGGTGAAGAGGAAATAAAAACCCTGAAAGGAGAAGCATCAGCATTGTTCTTACGGGATATCCTGTGGAGGGGCAGAACCCAAATCACAGTCAGCATAATTGTAATAGCGAGTGGGGACATTCACATCCGACCGCTCAGACGGGGGAGGGCATACCAGCCAACTGTTTTTGTACCAACAGTATTGATGACTGAAGTAACTTACTGTTTAATGTGAACAGAGCAGGAGGTCATCTACAGCTCTGTTACCTGTTGTGTGTGCACATTATTTAGGACTAACATATACACATGCGGGGGGGGGGGGGGGGTAGATTGTGTGTGTGCACATACTCAAGTTGCGTGCACCTGTGTGTTGTATTTGTCAGGGGCAGGGTGATCTGATGTACTCGCTGAGCGATGTAATGGTGGCTGTTTTGTGGTTGTGTGCCCCTGTCATCCTACATTACCCATAATTACACCTAAACAAAGACAGCACTCAGACCGGGCTGAGTCTCTTGGGACATGGAGGCAGTGTATAAAAATGCGGCCTGTGTAGAGCTCCAAATTTCCCTTCTTCTCTTCCAGTCTCTCTCTCTCTCTCTCTCTCTCTCTCTCTCTCTCTCTCTCCCCATCTCACCTCTCTCTTTATCTCTCTCCTCTCCCCTCTCTCTTTATCTCTCTCCTCTCCCCTCTCTCTCCTCTCTCTCTCTCTCTCCTCTCTCTATCTCGTACTCTCCCCTCTCTCTCTGTCTCTCTCCTCTCTCTCTCTCTCTCGTGCTCTCCCGTCTCTCTTTCGGCCTCTCTCTGCTCTCTCTCTCGTGCTCTCCCCTCTCCCCTCTCTATCTCTCTCCTCTCTCTCTCTCGTGCTCCCCCCTCTCTCTCCCCTCTCTCTCCCCTCTCTCTCTCGTGCTCTCCCCTCTCTCTCACCTCTCTCTCCCCTCTCTCTGTCTCTATCCGCTCTCTCTCTCGTGCTCTCCCCTCTCTCCTGTCTCTCTCTCTCTGTATATCCATTTGGTGCTTTTCTTGTTCATTTTTTTGTTTTAAGAAAATTGTAACATTTTATTCCAACCTCAATTCCAAGGCAACCGAAGAGGTCTGTGTTTGTTCAGTGTTTGTGCAGACAGAAAGTGTTGGACACAAAGGTCCTTAATGTTCCATGGCAATGCAAACACACTCTTATTTGTTGGTACTATAAAGAATTTTTTTTTTATTTTTTCTATAAAAAGTTATAGAAAAAAATCTGAATAACAAGACATCATACAGATAGATGGTGATTATTGAACGATGATGTGCTTTACAAGACATCATACAGATTGTGACAACGAGGAAGTGCTCAGCAAGACATCGTACAGATTGTGACAGCGATGATGCGTTTCTTCAGAGTCTCATCCTCAGTCTGGCACTCTTGAGTTACTGCCTCGTCTGAGCATGTGCCGTGCGGTTGCTCCAGCGAGCTGTGTCGGTAACCTCATTCGGTTGATAGTGGTCCAGCCACACATTCACGGAGCTCTTCGGAGGTGCTTATCGCATTTGCAAATATGATTACTATTACAGTATCCTTGTCCGTACGAGCGTATGTCGCTTTTAGACTTATTAAAAGGCGAGTCTAGGCAAGCTGCTGCCTCGTCATTTGAAATGAAATGTTGTAATAAATCCAACGCATGTGTTTGAATCAGAGGGGCCAAATGTAAGTGAAAATGGCTATCCTTTGAGTAAAAGTCTTCCTTGGCCCCTCTGTGATTCCGCATACAAATGATTGCTTAGCACGAACCCGGAGCATAAACTCATACAACTCCCCCTTTCAACGTTGGAAATAGATTGCCGTGCAGTTGACAACAGCCAGAGAGGGGGGGGGCCTAATCTCACACACCTGATGGATTCAATTTATTTAGGGCACTGCGTTTAATACACGGTCTTTCATTCATACGGGGATTCAAAGGCACTTTACAATTACTGGGCGGATTAATAAAAACTCACGAATATGCAGAACGCAGAATCCTACAGTGTAGCTGGGTGACGAATGCAGACCACATTGCACCAGTATGCCCCATCCCACAGTATTTTGGTACAGAGCAGAGGGTTCAGTGCCAATTTGGCCGGGCCTATTTTCGATACACGTCACAAGACCGCGGTGTCTCTGTGCACTCCGTTGGCCTCTATCAGAACCTTGGACATGCTTCAGGTTTTTTGGGGGTCTGGCAGTCTGCACTCCTCATTCAGCTTTTGATTTCAAAGAGGTGAACAAAGAAATACATGACAGTCAGGTTAGGGGCTAAGAAATCACCAGGGAGAAAAAACAGCTGAAAGCTGCATGGTCGGCTGCGGCACTCTCTTTCACTATCTCTCTCTCTGTCTATATCTCTCCAGTAGTGGTGTGTGGGTAATATAACGGAGGAAGCCAAGCCAGTTAAAAAAAAAAGCCATATTGCAACCTACATTGTGATGTACAGTATGGCTGTGACAACGAAATGACAAGTCACGCGGTGGGGGAATAAATTTCAACTGCACATACGTTTGTCTCGTCAAAAACCATTGAGCAACGTCTGTCCGATTTGAAATCTATTGCATGTACCAAGCAGTTATAGGACCTGCAGCATGGTCGAGCAAGGTAATGTTTTCAACATTTTACTAAACAACTACTGATTTAGAAGAGCAAGTCAGCACAAAGACAACAGGAGCGCCGCCTCCGCTATTCCTGCGCCATTTCAACGTCAACCTTTGAACATCATCGAATCAACAAGGCTATATACTGTATGCTTAATTTAATACACTGAAAGCATTGTTCGTGTTGGCAAAACAGTATATGGCTCTGTTTTTGTTGTCATAGGCTACCTAGCTAAAATGATTGCTAGCCTAACTTCCTCACATAAGGCAACAATGAACCAGCTAAGTTAGCTAGCTAGTTAATGTGATCCTACCAGGCTACATCTAAGCTACATATTGAACTTCAATTGTCTCAGGCCAGTGGCACAATATGTGAGTTTATGGTTAGATCAGAATCGCCTTCATAATCATTGGCCTGTATGGAGAATTAAGTCAAAACCACAAGTCCAAATCCCCATCTCCATCCATGGCTTAGGAAAGGGCTGATTTAGCAAGCTATCTACTGCTGGAAATCAACACAATCAGACCAGAAACAATGATGACGTTTTGCTTAGGATGTGATTTGATTGGTGTGAAGCCAAATCTAAACTGGCCTCCCTTGTGGACCGTTTTGCTGCGCCAGGACAAGCCACAGTTGAGCTCAGGTTAACGCTGATTGGCTAATTACTTTCAAAAAAGGTTATCAAGGGGGGACGAACACTTGCTGGCACCAATCAATCAAATGCTACGGTGACAATATGTCATACTCGTTTGTTCCAGACAGCATCAGATGCATGGGCTTCACATACTTAGACAGAGGGGCGCTATTTCCCTCATTCAGAGGATTTCTCCTGTGAGATTCAGCCACTTGCAAATAGACGGAAAAATATGAAAACACAGAGACGAAAGAGACATTATTTTCTAACAGTCATTTTTTTATTGGTTAAATATTTGGGGAAGCCCAGCTTCCCTTGGCATCCATGAATACACACCACAGTCTCTCTCTCTCTCTCTCTCTCTCTCTCTCTCTCTCTCTCTCTCTCTCTCTCTCTCTCTCTCTCTCTCTCTCTCTCTCTCTCTCTCTCTCTCTCTCTCTCTCTCTCTCTCTCTCTCTCTCTCTCTCTCTCTCTCTCTCTCTCTCTCTCTCTCTCTCTCTCTCTCTCTCTCTCTCTCTCTCTCTCTCTCTCTCTCTCTCTCTAGAGTTATTACTCAAGGCCGGAGCACACCCTCTATTTCCCATTCTATCTCCTGCTAGGACTTGTAGCCCGTTTCAGGAGAAGGGAAACATGCCCTGACACCAGCACTGTCCAGGATAAAGACGGCTTCTGCAAGGCGCCCTCATCATGGGGGGGAAGGGGGGGAGGATGGGCAGAGGAAAGGAGGAAGATGGATGAAAGGCTGGGTGTAATATGATGAAGAGTGGTGAGGGGAAGATAAGCGAGAGACAGAAGATAGTTCTTTCTCAGTTTGATGAACAGTAGCAGCGGGGGGGCCTGGAGAAAAAGAGAAAGAATAGACAGAAGAGAACAATTGGACGAAGCGGAGGAGGAGAGGTGAAATGAACACCCCTCGTAGAACAACCGATGGGCTGTTGAAGGGATGGAGGTGAAGAAAGGGTTGAAATTTAAAAGGCAAAGGGGATCGGCAGTTGAAAAGGTCACATTGAGGTGGTTTGTTTATGTGGCAGGCAGCTTGAATGATGATGTACTGTGCAAACATGAGGAAATGTTGCGCCTTGAGGTGCTGCCTGAATTTAACAGCCCTCTGCAAATGTCTCTGATGGACCACAACTGTCGGACAGCACCTTCAGTCACTAGGAGTAAAGGACAGTCAAGTAAATAATGACTTATTCAGTGTATTATGTATCATAGATCCAGCCATTTTATTTGCCTGAGCCAGAATACCCTACAGTTGTTAGGACAGCACTACCACATATTGTCTTGTGTTTATACTTCTCACGCCTGTTGTTAATGGAACACGTGGTCTATACACAATATTGCCAGTCAAACGACTGGCTTTATATCTGCATGTTGATTAAACGACTTCAGTTGATTTAAACTGCTCTGCACATAAAACCGACACCAGTTTGGTAGTTTAGCAGTATTAGCTTCCTCCCTCTCTGAGTACAACTCAAGGTAAACTGTCAACACCACGGCTTGAACCCGGGGCCCTCTGCCTTGCTATCGCTAGATCCAATTCCATAGCACTATTGGCGGCATTTCGAGCTAACTGTGTCGTGAGCTTACAGCACTTTCTTGTCTCCGTTACACACACTGTGACAGAGTTTGATCATCTTCATCCATTACTATCCATGTGCCGTGCGTCACATCTATGTGCATAAGAAACAGTCTTTCCAACATAGGCAATTATTCCCTTGGTTTTTCTCAGCGTACGACTGACAAAGACAAAAACAGGGATATTGTATTTATGGTTTTGCATATAATTAATGAATTCAAGCTGTTCTGTGGTGACTGCGCTAAACAGAACTTTGAATCGTTCTGAATTGTGTCAAGATTTCCCGACAATGCTTTCTGAATTGCATGTTTGGGTTCATTTAAGGCTCATTTGAGGTGGTGAAAATAGTTGTTGTTATGGTTACCACTGGTTTAGTTGATACTGGATTCCGTCAATGTACTTTTTATTTTATTTTCTACAGGCGCTTCCGTAAATCTTTGAGACTGTATCAATGTGTCAATACCATGGAATGTAAATCCTGTGTAACATCACATGTACTCATTGTGAACATTCTGCAAACACGATTATTGCACTATTGATTCCTGGAGTGTTTAGCTACTACCATTCCTCTATACCTCAGATTGTCTAGTCTGCTAGACAAAGGTTGATGAGTCCTATTGAATTCCATCAGTTGACAGAACCATACCGTTTTGGGATTTTGATACGTCCCCCCCTCCCTTGTTTTTCTCTCCTTGTGTGTCGTGTCAAACAGAGAACCAACCCACAAACGGGTTTAAATCGTTAACCACGTTACAAAACATTTAAAAAGTCAACGTGGAAATCTGATTGGAAATACAAAAACCTAAATCCAATGACACACTTCAAATTCCTGTTGATTTGACGTTGAATTCCCGTTAGTTGACAACTCAATCAAATGTAAATCAAAGCATGGCGTTGAAATGACGTCAGTGCCTTGTGGGAAAACGCTTTCTCAAGATGGCCATTTTTGTGTAGTCTGGCTATTTATTAGGAAGATGTCTTGACAATGGAACTAATGCTTTGTACAATTTAAAGGTCCTTTTCAACTATCGGCATGTCTACCCTTTCATTCTCCCTCAGCTCGTTAGCGTTTCCTCTCCCACGATGTAATGAACTTAAAGTTCTCTTCAAGCTGTTTCCCCCTCTTCTTTACTTCTTCTTGGGCCATAATAACTTTTGTTGAGAATAATAATAAGAACAGCATGAGCAGCACAATGTTCTCGAGCTCGAAGGGGGTCATCCTTATCCTTATTCTGCAACTGTCGCCTTCGGTCTAGAGTGGCTTTCACTCATACGCTCAGAGCTCTGTAGGACTGGACCTAGATCACAGAGATTCAGGAAAAACAACCGATAAACAAACCTCTCCCTTTTAAGCGTCGCTGGCAAATCAAGGAGATTCGGGTCTAATTAGGCAACTCTCTTTGTCTGTGATCTTGCAGCGTTACCCATTCGGTAGACAGGCTCGTGAAAGCAGCCCAAGGGTTAGCCACATTAGCTGTGTGTTTTTAAGGGGTACGTACGCAAGTCCACGTGATGATTTCATAAGAGCCCTCTCTTGTGAAATCTGTTTGTGGTTCTCTCCCGGTTCTCTCGGTTCGCTGAACTGTACGGCAGGATTTTAAAAGTAGAGCATTGATAGTGTTTTATTTTTCACTCTAGAAGGTTTAGCCTTATTACGAGCTTACAGTACAGTAAGTATGTGCAGAGCAGCTTACAGTACAGTAAGTATGTGCAGAGCAGCTTACAGTACAGTAAGTATGTGCAGAGCAGCTTACAGTACAGTAAGTATGTGCAGAGCAGCTTACAGTACAGTAAGTATGTGCAGAGCAGCTTACAGTAAGTATGTGCAGAGCAGCTTACAGTACAGTAAGTATGTGCAGAGCAGCTTACAGTAAGTATGTGCAGAGCAGCTTACAGTGTGTTACAGTAGTACAAATGGCCAACTGTACTATTCACATGTACTCCTTTGATCATGGTTATCTGTGGGGAAAGCTATTCTGTCTGTGAGTAGCTACATGTGGAACCCTAATTGGGGCATTAGGACCGCTCTGTTCAGAATATCAGCATATTCCCTGTTTGTTTTATAAGTGTCCAGAGCTCTCTGGCCTCTGCTGTAGAGACACACAAAGAGACACCCAGCCAGAGACCTAGAATCAGAACCATAAACCAGAAGCCCCCGCCAAAATCAGTAGAACTAAGCCAAGTCTATCCTCTGTTTACTGTATTTGTTGCATACCAACGAGTTCAAATCAGCCAACACAATGAACACTCCCTCTGTGTTGTTACATCATTGGAATGAGCCTTCTATTATAGAGAGGATAATGCCATGCAGTCCTTTATTTTCACTTAGGAGGGAGAGGGTGAGAGGAGAATAATTGTGTCTGAGATGCACTCCTTTTTGTCATGGCTGTTTGTTGTCCAAGAAAGTTAGTTGGGTTGTGATAGATTGCTAACTAAATACTCGTTTCTTTTACATACTCTATATCCAACTGTTTCAGAAAAACTAAATCACATTAAAAAATGTGCAATGCAATGCATTTCATTCATGAGCTATTTTTACTAAATCGTTTCTGACTGTCAAAGCCATGTGGTCATCGACTCGTACACCGAACGCCAACGATTTGTAGTCGCTGAGAATGGCCCCAACGCTAATCCGCTAGTCGAAGACCTCATCTGCTCCAGCTCCCGGTTCCTGAAGATGCTCAACTCAAGTTGCTGGTGTGTCAGGCCCTGCACGGCATCTCACATCTGACCAGGAGGCATCGGGATGGCCAGGTAAAGACCATCTGTGTGAAAGACCTGCCAAACATGGCAGGCATCAGCATCATCAGTCAGCTAGAGAGGAGAGAAGTCAATGTGGGTGACACCTGACCACCATTCGTCTGTCCATCTGTTTTCTCCCAGGCCCAGCCCGGGCCTCTCTCTCTCTCTCTCTCTCTCTCTCTCTCTCTCTCTCTCTCTCTCTCTCTCTCTCTCTCTCTGTCAGATGGCTGAGCTGATTCTCTCATCATGTCAGTGAGGCCTTGTAGCATTGCCTTCTACAGTACTTCTTTGTTTTGGCTTGAAAACGTAGGACTATGCTTCTGTACTACATGTCCTTGTTGTTGTCGTTAAATGGCAGAGGGAATGTTTATAATAGGTAGAGGAGCATCTGACCTCATTGTAAGTACCATTTCAGTACATGTTCTTACTGAAGGGACTTCATAGTTATTTCATGAAAAAGACACTACCTAAAAACAAACATGCTCAGGAGTTCAACTACATTTACAAAAGTCTCAATCGCCTTGTTCCGATTAGTCCCTTGTGATATAAGCCCTGGTCTGTGTTATTCTATTAGGGAAAAGCTCATGAAAAAAACAACTTCCTCTCTTCCTTCCACTCGTCCAAAACAATATTTTGATTGATTAACTGCCATCAAAGCAAGGCGTCATCAGATTGGTAAAATCTCAGCATGTTTCCCTATAGTACGACTAGGAGGCAGTGAATTTAGCAGCGTCTTTAGCGAGACACAGATCTGCTCCCACAATCAGCTGATTCCTCTGCTTGGCTTGGGAGATGCATCATTAAGGAAGGAGGAGGGTCACAGAGGTTCATAGAGCTACACAGGTTTATCATCTTCCCCCATCGCCCCCATCTTGCCTGACAGTTAATTTGTATAATTTACCTCCGTTCGGTCTCTCCCTTAAAGCACCCGTTTGACCCCCCAATGCTGATGAGTCAAACATAGCATCTAAATTAAATGGCTGAGACTCGGGGAGAATACATGCAGCCAATTCAATCAATTGATGGGGAAATGATTCTCAGACGATGCCCGACACAGAGCTGTTTAGGCATGAACTGTAAGCAGGAGAAGAGCGAGAAGAAATGGAGTGCGAATGAGAGAGAGAGAACGAGGGAGAGAGAGGGGGAAGAAACGGAGAGAGAGAGAGAGAGAGAGAATGAGAGGAAGAGAGAGACCGAGAGTAATGAGGAATGAGAAGTTTAAAGTTTGTCCTTCCAGAGGTGATTTGTGGAAGTGACCCCCAGAAGGAGAAAGATGCTGCTGAGCTCTGTGGTATGTATTCCTCCCTCCCTATCCAACGGAGGGGGCTTTAGTTTATGTCTCACAGTCAATCATGAGCCTGAACCTGCTGAGGGATGGAGGGATGGGAGAGGAGGAGAGGAGTGATGTTGCTATGGAGAAGAAGTGATTACCCTGCACTGAGCTACGGGTATGAGAGTAGAACAGGGATATTTTATTTTGTCAATTGAAGTGTGCAAATGGAAATGTCAGAGCGGCCTGAGAGTTAACGAATGTGATAGGGAGAGCAAGTGCCGCCGTCAAAACTTGGTCAATCGCCGCTGTCTTTTGAGTGTTGTTTATGTTTGTCACGCCCTGACCTTAGAGAGCCTTTTATTCTCTAATTTGGTTAGGTTGGGGTGTGACTAGGGTGGGTACTCTAGGTTTTGTATTTCTATGTTGGCCTGGTATGGTTCCCAATCAGAGGCAGCTGTCTATCGTGGTCTCTGATTGGGGATCATATTTAGGCAGCCTTTTCCCACTGGGTTTTTGTGGGATCTTGTTTGTGTATAGTTGCCTTGAGCACTGCATAGCTTCACATTCGTTTCTTTCTTCTTTCTTGTTTTTTTGCCGGTTCACGTTAAATAAAGATGATGAACCAAACCCACGCCGCATTTTGGTCCGATTCTTACAACAACGTTCGTGACAATGTTATCTTATTCGATGGTGCGCTGTGTTGTTGTGAGCTTTGCTGTCAAATGTTCTGCAGATGAAGTGTGGGCCAAGGAAAGGGAGAAAGGATTTGGTGTTAGAAATCCATAACTGTTTCATACAAACGTCTGTGCTCAACATTGGATTGGGCCAATCAAGAGAGAAGTCAATGGAAACAGAAAAGATGAATGAGTAAATGCTAGTCACTACAAAGAAGAATTGAAGAATATTAGGAATGAGGCATTCAACTCAAGATTATTCCAACTATGGTCCCAACAATAACAAAAGCCTTACAGAATCCAAAACACATGTCACACTAAAGTATTGTAAAAATGCTTATATTCCAATTAAGTCTGTAAAGAATTTCAAACACCTCAATGTTTTTATCAAACTTCAATGACAGTGAGACTCACGACAGATGTGCTTAGTTTAAATTTAGACCCATCCGACACAATTTAATGGCTTAGAGCCTTGTGCAGTTACATTTCTTTGACTTGATGAAGAGTTGTTGATGCCGAATCGCTATGCGGGATACTAGCGTCTGCAGTATTCTATTTTGACAACCAGGCTAATTTCTGCTTTGGGTCATCAATATTTGTGACACTGCCGTGCTGGTGTAAATATAGCATGGTTCTTTGTTCTGCTTAGAAAGTGACATGTCTGACGACATAGACAGGAATTATTTGGATTTGTTTGTTAGTTTGTTCTGTGTAGGCTGTAGGTTGTTCTGTATTTGCTTCCCTCTAGATTTCACACACACATACACACACACACACACACACACACACACACACACACACACACACACACACACACACACACACACACACACACACACACACACACACACACACACACACACACAGCATTCTCCCTATGGTGCAACATCCTTGGACATGTGTACTGTAGATGGCAACTTAAGTTTATCTAACCATTCACTCGAGGCAGGTGTGCAAATATCAAATTGGAATGAAATGATTTGACTTGTATTCATGTAGTTTCTGAGACATTCTGCAAAGAATATATAGACTCCCTAGTGACAAGAACTATTGTAAAACAGAGACAACTGTGCAAACTTTTAATAAATTATAATGTCTTTGCAATATATTTCATACTTAGAGTCAGTACTTCAGCTGTTGGCAATCGACAGACCTCTGTGATTCTCTGTGGATTTAAGCCCTCTTCGTTCCGAGCTGTTTAGAGAGTGGACTTTCTCTCTTGCTCTCTAGTTGACTACACTCATTAGTAGCATCCATTTCTGATTCTGAACAAGGCTTCATGCCCCTCTCTCTGCCTCTTGTTCTTCCTCTTCTTCTTCTTTGAGATTGTGTCGGTCGATCGCACCCAACTTTTAGGTGCATTCACCGCCAACTGCTGTACTGGAGTGTGAGGACAGTCACGGCCTACCTACAATACCATCTGGTAATAAATTACCCTGCTAGCTATTAGCCCTCACAAATAAACACCACCCATTCAACTATTCAACCCTATCTAATCCTACTCCAGGGCAACAGTCTGGGAGGACAGAACACTACCACTTGCGTTGGCAAAAAAACGATTGATATTGAAGGGTCTATATGGTGTGGACACAACAGAACAACTCATGTGAAAGCCCCTAGGGGCTCTGGGGGAGTGGGGTTGTGTAAAGTCTGATGTGATGAAAGCATATAAAATTGAAATGATCGATAAAGCCATGGAAGGAGTTATTGATTTTTGCTTTGAACATAGGGAGTCCGATTATTGTTTTGTTGTGTCGTCATGCTGTTTGCTACCTGAACAGTCCACAAGGGGTAGAGATGCATACTCCTTCTATAGTCATCTGTATAATTCAAGTGCACCCATATACAGAAGCAGATGCTATTTACATATGTGGGGATCTTAACAGTCGAATTGGGAGGTTAGATGACTATATCAATGATGTTGATGATATTCCATCGCGTGTTACTTTGGATGGCTTTGTTAATCATCCTGGAGAAACCCTATTAGAATTCCTTCAGGACTCTAGAATGTGTATCATTAATGGAAGGAAATGCCCCTTAAGTGATAACTTTACATCCATATCTGGCAAAGGAAAAGCTGTGGTGGACTATGTAGTTACCCTCCATGACTGTCTAGAAAGTTGTTAGGAATATAAGGTGTCACAACCTACACAGACGGTTGAAGAAAGAGGATGGTTTGACTTGATTGATCTTTTATTTGTGATATTTTCTCAAACAGGTATTAGTACGCATCACTCGGGGCAAACGCTTACATACCTGTACCACGTATAGGCCTATGTTCTGAAATGGCATGTAGCGCTCTGGTAGAACTCATCACAACTCTGCAAAGTTGCCAAGCAGCAACATTTGATTTAGATGTGTGGTATGAACTGAACTGAACTGGGCTGAACTGGACTGGGCTGAACTCTGATATTATACAGGTACTTAAGGAGTGGGAGAAGGGGTTTGTTAGTTTGCTCTTAGGTAACGAAAATGTGGCATATTTTGAGGAAGAGTTTTATAAAGACCTATGTTCTCTGAGAACTGAACTGGAAAATACAATGTCAGAACCCTCTTATTTAAGTAACACATATTTAAATGAGGAGCTGTCTGTGGCAGAAGTTAAGAAGGTGATTGACTCTGCAAAAAATGGGAACGCATTTGGCGTTGATAAACTGCCTAATGAAGTTTTAAAATCCCCCAAACGAATTGACGTCCTACATGATTTGCTCAACATTTGTTTCGAGTACAGTATACTGCCATCCACTTGGCATAAGTCTGTAGTGAATCTCATTCCCAAATCTTCAAAAAAGAATAGGAAAAACGATGTAATTACCACCCTTTCTACCACGATATATGCTTGCTCTTATTCTAGAAAGTACACCAGATATACCCTGGCATTATGTGGCTGAGCCATGGGGAGAAACTGAAATAGTTTAATGTCCATTGTATACTTCCGTTTGAGGAATATTTAGATAAAGCCTGCAATAAAAGAAAAATGGCTACCTGTTTCATTCTACAATATTTAGCTTCCATGTGGTAAATGGCATGTGTGTACAGTGCATTCGGAAAGTATTCAGACCCCTTGACTTTTTCCACATTTTGTTACGTTACAACCTTATTCTAAAATGGATTAAATTGTTTTTTGTCCTCCTCAATCTACACATAATACCCCATAACGTCAAAGCAAAAACAGGTTTTTAGAAATGTTTGCAAATATATAAATATATATATATACAGTTAAAGTTGGAAATTTACATGCACTTAGTTTCCTTAAATGCACTTTTTTCAACCACTCCACAAATTTCTTGTTAACAAACTATAGTTTTGGCAAGTCGGATAGGACATCTGCTTTGTGCATGACACAAGTAATGTTTCCAACAATTGTTTACAGACAGATTATTTCACTTATTATTCACTGTATCACAATTCCAGTGGGTCAGAAGTTTACATACACTGAGTTGACTGCGCCTTGGAAAATTCCAGAAAATCATGTAATGGCTTTAGAAGCTTCTGGTAGGCTAATTTGCATCATTTGAGTCAATTGGAGGTGTACCTGTGGATGTTTTTCAAGGCCTACCTTCAAACGCAGTGACTCTTTGCTTGACATCATGGGAAAATCAAAAGAAATCAGCCAAGATCTCAGAAAAATAATTGTAGACCTCCACAAGTCTGGTTCATCCTTGGGAGCAATTTCCAAACTCCTGAAGGTACCATGTTCATCTGTACAAACAATAGTATGCAAGTATAAACACCATGGGACCACGCAGCCGTCATACCGCTCAGGAAGGAGACGCCTTCTGTCTCTTAATGATGAACGTACTTTGGTCCGAAAAGTGCAAATCAATCCCAGAACAACAGCAAAGGACCTTGTAAAGATGCTGGAGGAAACAAAAGTATCTATATCTACAGTAAAACGAGTCCTATATCGACATAACCTGAAAGGCCGCTCAGCAAAGAAGAAGCCACTGCTCCAAAACCGCCATAAAAAAAGCCAAACTAAGGTTTGCAATTGCACATGGGGACAAAGATTGTACTTTTTGGAGAAATGTCCTCTGGTCTGATGAAACAGAAATAGAACTGTTTGGCCTTCGTTATGTTTGGAGGAAAAAGGGGAACGCTTGCAAGCCGAAAAACACCATCCCAACTGTGAAGCACTGGGGTGGCAGCATCATGTTGTGGGGGTGCTTTGCTGCAGGAGGGACTGGTGCACTTCACAAAATAGATGGCATCATGAGGTAGGAAAATTATGTGGATATATTGAAGCATCTCAAGACATCAGGAAGTTAAAGCTTGGTCGCAAATGGGTCTTCCAAATGTACAATGACCCCAAGCATACTTCCAAAGTTGTGGCAAAATGACTTAAGGAGAACAAATCAGGGTATTGGGGTGGCCATCACAAAGCCCTGACTTAAATCGTAAGCCACTCCTGCATTGTCTTGGCTGTGTGCTTAGGGTCATTGTCCTGTCATTGTCCTGTTGGAAGGTGAACCTTCACCCCAGTCTGAGGTCTTCAGCACTCTGGAGCAGGTCTTAATCAAGGATCTCTCTTTACTTTGCTCCGGTCATCTTTCCCCCGATCCTGACTAGTCTCTCTGTCCCTGCAGCTGAAAAACACCCCCATGCTTCAATTCCTTCGACCTCATGGCTTAGTTTTTGCTCTGACATGCACTGTCAACTGTGGGACCAGATATAGACAGGTGTGTGTCTTTCCAAATCATGTCCAATCAATTGAATTTACCACAGGTGGACTCCAATCAAGTTTCAGAAACATCTCAAGGATGGTTAATGGACGCAGGATGCACCTGAGCTCAATTTTGTCACTGTAGACTTCCATGTGTTAAAAAATACTATATGCGGTGTTATTGCATAACACTGAAAGTGTTAATTCACTAACACTGACAAAGTGTAACAGTGTGAACACTAAGCATAGTGTTAATTTATGGCTCTATTCAATCTGTAAAGCTGAAGTGTTAGAGATACTGAGATATAAATGTAAAGGTAATTTCTGATTGAGTCGACATATGCAGCGTTTACCGTGAATACAGTCACCGCTAAAGCGGGAACATTGCCTTTCAATTTCAATCACGCTGTAAAGCTGACGTTCCACGTTTCAAATTGAATAGAGCCCTTAACACTCAAAAGTGTGGACCCGTATAGACACCAGCCCAATAACCCTGTTATTGTTGATTTAATACTGGAGAATAGAGAGAAAGATAGCTCTAACAAAGGCCAGTGAAGTCCATGAAAATAGCCATTTCTGGTTTGATTTGAATGATTGGATCATGGAATATAGGATTGACTGTTGAACTGTGCCTGGGAAAAGAGAGAGGTAGTGAGATACCGGAGCTCTGAGGCATGCGTCACAAACCATTTTACTTCGAAACAGTGTGTCGTTGCTTGTATCACTTTATCAGAAGCACAATGACGTCCAAAGGTTAATTTTGTCGAACAACCACCTGATTGGTTTGGTATCAGTTTTGGACAAAAGGCTACTCTGTGCACACGCTGTGGCGTGTGCGACGTCATCTATAATAATTGGTCTGTTTTAAATTATTTTGACCAGCAGGAGCCACTAACGTACACTGTTTTGATCAAAGCCTCTGGTAATTAACCTATTTTTGGCACAATTGGCTGGAAATGCTAAATGCTTCAGGAATCTTTGTTACCCAATCACTAGAGAGAGGGAGAGGTGCCGCTAATGAACTGAGGCTTCAGAGAGTGAGGATGATCCTCATTATCACCGTTTCTTTCGACTGGATTGAGAGAGTCTTAAAAATGGAGAGTTTAGGACTATAAGATTCTATCTGCAAAAAGATGATTATAAGATTATTGACTTTAAAGTTCCAAACCCTCATTGGTTTGAATGGTGTCAGCGATGTGTATTTTGTATTCTTTTGAACTGCACAACATGAATTGGGGGTATGAATTTAACATGAACAGGAATGGCATTTACTCTCACAGTTGGCCAAAAATAACTATCTGAAAGCCTGGCCCCCAATAGGCAATACTTTTTGATTACACAAACATGGGTTAATTTCACCATCAATTGGGGTTTTATTCACTTTCATTCTGGGTCTTTGTTAATTTAATCTTTAAATTACGTTCAGGAGGTGTGGTCTATTGGGGGTGTGGCTTTCAGTGAGTTATTTTTGGCCACCCGTAAGATTAAATGTCATTCCTGTTCATCATGTTAAGTTTGTACACTGCTTAAATGTGTATATTAACTTTGAGAAGCTGATTGTGGCGCCAATGTGTGTCGCTGTAGTCTCTCCTTTCTCATTTCAATTGCACCTAATCTGATGAAGTCATCGTCAATATAAAATTGCAGTTCGTTTTTGCAGTGATCTGGTTTAATTTGAAGGATTTGTATTATCCGGAATGAGAGGAGACAGCTGGAGAGAAAGGGAGGAAGAAATCAGCTCGAAGGATGATGAACATAAAACACATGATTTATTTTTTGCTTGGGCAATTGTTATTTTAGATTCTAAGGAACTGTGTAATGAACTGAAAGGATATGACATTTGCAATTTTACAGTGTGTCACAACTAGAATCCGTATATTCAGTCCCGCTCGCCTATTATGGATAATACAGTATAGGTATTTGTATGTAACAATGAGACCTGACTGAACACAGTCTCGATAGGCACCAGTGAGACTTGATATCAAAGCATGTTCCAGCTTCCTGATAAGTTTAGCATAAAAGCTGAACCAGGAAGCAGTGTTGACAAGCATCAAAACAACAACCAAGGCAACCGAATGATGTGGTGAACAATGTGCCTTGCTTACATATTCTATAGATGGATAATAATGGTATGGAATGTCGATAACATGAAAAGAGAACAAAGGATTCCACAGAGAAGCTTTAGGAACGACTTAAAAGAAAATCTAATTAGGCATCTATTTTTGGCAACAAAGGGCCGATTCAAAGGGTTTTCAGTACATTTATCTAAAGCCATCCCTTTAAATTTGGTGTACCTTTAATTAGACATTTCTTGACAGACTCACTAGAATACTGTATAAGGAGAGAACTGTTCAGAATATTAGGGATAGATGAAGAAAGCCATGTAAATGTACACATATTCTCCTTTCCAGCACCAATTGGTAGATTAAAAAATACTGTGTTCTTACTAAAGTTATTATGAATAACACAAAAAAACTGGTTCGGAGAGCCTTTACACACAACATATATTGTATAGTGGTTTGATTCATCCTGAATGCTGCCATTTTAAATAGTTTAATCCATGAAATATTGGAAGGTGATAAAATTGTACAATAAGGGGTGAACAGTCCTATAAATCTACCTCTGTAATCCTCACTAATCATGGAACTGTGATGACAACAGTCCAGTCGTCGTGAACCGTGCTCCAGGCTCCACGTTTAAACTACTACATATGGCCTGTGTTACATAATGATTCAAATAGACTACATGTCCCAAACCTGTAATACGTTAGCCTAACATGATCCACTACTTCTAGTAGGATCAACCACATGACCACGTGACAGAGGAAAGAAAGGTAAAATAACGATGCAATGGAATGATGCAACATTTAAGGAAACTAACACTTAAATCAGTGACTGTTATACATGTATGTGGGTATAACTGATGGTGGCTACCGATCGTGGCTAATATTTAACATCATGCAAATTGTTTAAAAAAAACACAGTGAAAAGTCTGGGCATATAATTAAAACGTTTTAGAAATCATAAACCATTTCGGTAGGTTTGGCGCTATACTGTCATCTGCACCTGGCAACAGAAACCAGGTACAGACACATAGCTTGTGTCTCCAAATGTCATCCCAAGTTATGTCAGCATTTCATAAACTTCACTGTTGAAAAGGTTATATGTTGATATACTTCAGTTTGCTGCCATCTGACTGGTTTCACATTTGTCTCCAGCGATCTATCATAAGGTAAAATAGATCTAAAACACTTGTCATTTACAGTGCCTTCAGAAAGTATTCATACCCCTTGACTTACTACATGTTTTGTTGTGTTACAGCCTACATTGAAAATTGATTAAATTGGGGGATTTTAGAAATCTTTGCAAATTTATAGAAAATGAAATATCTAATTTACATAAGTATTCCCACCCCTGAGTCAGTACTTTGTAGATGTACTTTTGGAGGAGTTTACAGCTTTGAGTCGTCTTGGGTATGTCTGTATCATCTTTGCACATCTGAATTTCAGGATTTTCTCCCATTCTTCCTTGCAGATTTTCTCAAGCTCTGTTAAGTTGGATGGTTGGATGAGGAGTGGCAGTGAACAGCAATCTTCAAGTTTTTCCACAGATCTTCACTGGGATTCAAGTCTGGGCTTAGGCTGGGCCACTCAAGGACTTTTACATTCTTGTTCTGAAGCCATTCCAGCATTGCTTTGTCTGTAGGCTTTAGGTCATTATCCTGTTGGAACGTAAATATTCGCCCTCAGTCTAAAGTCGTTTTACTCTGAAGCAGGTTCTCATCAATGATTTGCCTGTATTTGGCTCCATTCATTGTTCCCGTTATCCTTATCAGTCTCCCAGTCCCTGTCGCTGAAAAGCATCCCCATAGCATGATGCTGCCACCACCATGCTTCACTGTAGGGATGGTGTTAGACGGGTGATGATCTGTGCCTGGTTTTCTCCAGACACAGGACTTTGCATTCAGACTAAAGAGTTACATTTTTGTTTCATCCGACCACAGAATCATTTGCGTCTTTCAGGTGCCTTTTTGCAAGCTCTAGGTGTGCTGCCATGTGCCTTTTTCTCAGGAGTGGCTTTCCGTAAAGTTGCGGTGACACCCCAAGGCTGATCAAAGGAAACTGGATGAACCTGAGCTCCATTTAGACTTGGAGTGTCATAGCAAAGGGGTGTGAATACTTATGTAAATTACATATTTCTGTATTTAATTTTCTATAAATTTGCAAAACATCTAAAAACATGTTTTCACTTTTTCATTATGGGGTTTTGTGCCATAGCAAAGGGGTCTTAATACTTCTGTATTTCATTTTGAATACATTTGTAAACATTTCTTTCACCTGTTTTCACTTTTGTCGTTATGGGGTATTGTGATCCATTTCTAATTCAGGCTGACAGGTGAGAAGAAAAATGATTTAGGCTCTAACAACAAATTGTGTAATAAGTGAAGCGGCATGCATACATCCTGAAGGCACTATATATTTTCAATCCAAACAGTTTACTCATTTGCTTAGCAGTTATCAATAGCGCTTATCCATTTGTAAATTACAGTGCATGGAGAGTGGTGTTATTTCTATCAGAAAAAATAAAGTAGATGTTGTTCCACTTGGGCAAAAATAAAGTAGATGTGGTTCCACTTGGAACCGAGAGGTTGCTGGACCTTGTTCGTTGTTTCATAGCAATTAAAGGTGGTGTAATTAGAAGGGAATTAAGTCTAGGTCCGAATACAGTGTACTGTATCTCTAGACACCCCTTCACCACACCTTAATTTCTTTGATCTCCACCCCCATGCTATTCTCATGCTTAAGGTCATCAGAATACGCTTAGAGAGAAACGTGCATAAACGTGCATACAAAGGGAATTATGTTCCATTTATGTCGGAAGTCCAACAAGATCTCACAGTCTTACGTCATAATTATTATTAATTGTTCATCCATATTTCTCAAACCAAATTTCAAACTGGTTCCAAATGTCACATTTTTTTTGTGTGTGTGGGGGGGGGGGGGGGGGGGGGGGGGGGTTCTGGCCTCCCAGAGAGAGTTCTGGCCTCCCAGAAAACAAATGAACACATCATAAGCAATCAATTACTATTGTTTATTACAGGAAATTTGCTTTAAAACTGCAATATTTTCTCTCAGCTTCATGGAAAAATGTGTAAAATAGCAGGACATTAGTTCAGGGATTCTTGAAAGCCAGGAAAATCCTTTTCCGGCAGGGAAACCTTATTTTTATAGTTGAAACAATTTCTGTTGTTGCATTATTTGAGATTATATTATATTATATATAAGGCCAGAAAACAATTTTATGAACTGTAACGTTTTATTTAAAAAAAAACAATATTGTAATCACCATGCTCACAACCATAAAATGTAATCTCCATTATCCTTATAGATTAGAATAGAATACTAATTTTGGTTAAAATATGTTACATTTCAGCTGTGCCATCAGAGACTGGGTTCGCGCCCAGGCTCTGTCGTAACCGGCCGCGACCGGGAGGTCCGTGGGGCGACGTACAATTGGCCTAGCGTCGCCCGGGTTACGGAGGGGTTGGCCGGTAGGGGTGTCCTTGTCTCATCGCGCACCAGCGACTCCTGTGGCGGGCCGGGCGCAGTGCAAGCTAACCAAGGTTGCCAGGTGCACGGTGTTTCCTCCGACGCATTGGTGCGGCTGGCTTCCGGGTTGGATGCGCGCTGAAGCAGTGCGGCTTGGTTGGGTTGTGTATCGGAGACGCATGACTTTCAACCTTCGTCTCTCCCGAGCCCGTACGGGAGTTGTAGCGATGAGACAAGATAGTAGCTACTAAAACAATTGGATACCATGAAATTGGGGAGAAAACAGGGTAAAAAAAAATATATATATATATATATATATATATATATATATATATATTTAAAAATATATATTTATGTTACATTTAATTACGTTGTTGAGTCATAAAGCAACTGAGTAAAATCTAAATTGCTACAGTGTATACTACTTTAATGTAAAATAAAATGTTTATTTTGTCAACTCTGTAATACATTAACTCCGTCAGAGGGCTAAAAGATCTGATAGAATGGTTAAGTTTTTATTGGGGATTTTGAAAGCAATACTTTTCCATATTTTACAAATGTTTATACTGAACTTCTATTTTTAGAGGTCTGTTTTGAATATCAGTTGCTTGTCAACTCCGTCACTGATGGCTAACCCAATTAAAAAATATATTTTAATCACAATTCTGCAACAAATGCTTAACCAGTTGAAATATTTGCTGCGCTAGACCTAAGGGATAACGTTTGCTTTATAAATGTTGTTTCATGTACTAAATCTAGAAAAACATGCCAAAATGCATTGGAATTCACCACATAGAAAATAACTCATGAGAATGGAAGCATTCTAAGCACATGCTGGGCACATGCTCTATTTTTGATAGAATAAAATATACAAATGAATAAAGCATCAAGGTAGAAATGTATAATGAATGATGTACAGTGCCATCTGAAAGTATTCCCACTTTTTCCACATTTTGTTGTGTTACAGCCTGAATTTAAAATGTATTACATGTAGATTGTTGGTCACTGGCCTACACACAATACCCCATAATGGTATATATTTAAAGAGTAATTTAATTAATCCCACAGACATTGAATATCCCTTTGAGCATCGTGAAGCTTTTAATTACATTTTAGAGATTGTGTATCAATACACCCAGTCGCTACAAAGATACAGCCGTCCTTCTTAACTCCAATGGTGACTTTATTAAAACAGTTATATAATTCTATGGCTGTGATAGGAGAAAACTGAGGATGGATCAACAACCTTGTAGTTACTCCACAATCTCAATTTAATTGACAGATTGAAAAGAATGAAGCCTGCACAGAATAAAAATACTCCTAAACATGCATCCTGTTTGCAACAAGGCGGTAAAGTAATACTGCAAAAACATGTGGCAAAGCAACAAACTTTTTGCCCTGAATACAGTGTTACATTTGCGGAGAATCCAATACAACACATTAATGAGTACCACTCTCTGTTTTTTCAAGCATAGTGGTGGCTGCATCATTAATGGGTATGCTTGTAATCCTGAAGGACTGGGGAGTTTTTTTAGGATAAAACATCTACGGAATGGAGCTAAGCACAGGCAAAACCTTAGAGGAAAGCCTGGTTAAGTTTGCTTCCCACCAGACACTGGGAGAGGAATTCACCTTTCAATAGGGCAATAACCTTATACACAAGGTTAATTCTACACTGGAGATGCGTACTAAGAAGACAGTGAATGGTCTGAGTTATAATTTTGACTTAACCCTCCTGCTGGGTTCTGGTCGAATTGGAAGATTCACATTTAATCTGATTGTCATTTAATCTGATTGTAATAAGGTTCCATGACTTGTCTAAACAGGGCATATGAACACACAAAATACATTTTGATGATTTTTATTACATTTTAACTCTTGTACACCTGTGGTGTTCCCTGTCAAAAATGACCTGTCATTAGAAATGAATGGATGGGACTACAATTAGTGTATAAAGTTGAGTTCAGGCACATGCCCAATCATCAGATGGACACACTTCCTCTCCCAGACCCCACATGCATGTGTGTTTGAGCACACACACACACACACACACACACACACACACACACACACACACACACACACACACACACACACACACACACACACACACACTCACTTCTCTTCTTGGCTTCCATGGCAACCCCCACAGGAACCTTTCCCCCATGGGAACCATACCTCTTGGCATTCTCACAAACAATCGCAACATTGTTTCAATATTTATACTATATACAAATAAAACATTATATTTAAATGTTTCATTTGTATATAGAACTTTTCTCGCAGCTCTGGTACATAAAGCTTTTTTGAGGACTTGCCCACAATTCATTCTGTGGCAGCACAACAACCAAACAATATACTGTATGTGAGGCTCTTGATCATATCTTTGATCATGACACTGGTGAGGAGGAGAGAGTCCTTGTTAAACGTTGACACAAAGTAGTCAGTGATAAATAGCACAATGTGTTTCATCTGAGTATTTTGTTATATTCAAAATAATCCATACATTTAGCTTTTTTTTTACTCAAAAACTAGTTGTATGAGCTCAGGTTAATGAGGCCTGCAGTCCATAAATAGAAAATAGAAGTTCAAAACTGTAATGTTCACAATAACTGAATTTGATTAAAAAAAAGATCTAACGTTGTGTTAGCTGATAATAAGCTGATTAGCTGATAATATATGTATTATTCTGGATTTATAATCAGCTATAATGGGGCGGTCATTCTGGACCGGGGAACACAGAATTAATTCAAATGAAACGAACACAACAGGAGGGTTACATTTACTTCTATGGCAAGACCTAAAAATGGTTGTCTATCAATGATCAACAACCATATTTGTCAGAGCTTGAAGAATGTTGAAAACAATAATGGGCAAATGTTGCACAATCCAGGTGTGGAAAGCTCAGAAAGACTCACAGCTCTAATCGCTGCCAAGGGTGATTCAGTGGGTTGAATATTCATCTAATCAAGATGCTGTGTATTAGTGTTTTATTTTTTTTTAATTTTTTATTTTTACAAATGTTATAATATTTCTTCCACTTTGACTCTACATTATTTTTTGTAGATGGTTGACAGAAAAAGACAAATAAATAACTGTTAATCCAACTTTGGATCTTTGGATTTGGATCTTTGGATTTGGGTCTGAATACTTTTCGAAGGCACTGTATGTATGTGGCTTTCCTTTTTGAGGGTTGCCATTTGACATGTACAGTATTTCCACAACACACGATTGTGTGGTAAATATAGCTATTCCGGTTTTTGTGAATGACGGAGAAATAATACGCTTGAGCAGTGTAACCATGAATCTCTGACATGTCATTTATTTAGCATGTTATTTCTTCATGCTACTCTGAGCCCAAATGGGAAATAATACCATAATATACTTTAAGCCTGCTTCGGATGCGGGTATATCATTATCATAATGCCATATTAGGCTAGGTACCTGCTTTGAGGATATTTCTCGAAGCCAATTTGATAACATACTGAGAATGACCTCTCATAGATCATTAGACGTACTGTAAATTAAAGGAACCCCCTGGATTCAATTAATACTCAGAGACACAGCAAGGACATTATAAAACAGAACATGTTAACTCCCATACCAGTAACAATGACCTAATAACGACCTTTTGTGAGACCTCAGTTAAATGAGAGCACATTGTATTTGCTGTGGATGTGGCTTTCGACTGTCTCTGTTCCTACATTGATCAGGCCTCCAGAGCCTTCCTTCCTCTCTCCACCCCCATCTACCAAAATTCATCTCTACTCTGTCATCATTACATCACCAGAATGAGGCCACCTCTCACGGAAAGCAGAACACACAGAGAGATGAGTTCCATCAAGGCCAGACATCTCATCTCTCCTACAAAGCAAAATAGCAAATGGCAATTGTGATGTATTCTTAGAGCAGGTTCTAATCTAGAACATGACCCTGGACAGCCAGGATTCTAGAACATTTAGAAAACACAGCCCTCTAATCATGATCATGTAGCAGCTGACACACGCTCGGAACTCTTTCACTCTTTCTCCCCATCATTGCAAGCACATGCATGTGGAGGACAGCTCATTAGGTTTGCTTGCCATTGATCTGTTCATAACATTTGCATGCAGGCATGGCTCTGCTAGCTGAGGAAACAGCACAGAGACAAGAGAGGAGTGTAGTCGATCCACCAATGATCAGGAAACCAATTATCCATTTGGCAATGGGAGGATGGGATGGGCAATTAGTACAAAAAACACCACATGGTGCCATATCCTTCCTCCATTCATTTTGAACCAGATTTTCTCATTGATGGAAAGATAGGACACATATAGGACACATTTCATTGTTTTGTTTGTCAATAACGTCTCATAATGTTTACATCATAATGTGCATGTCTAACGGATATTATGCTTCCATGTTCTTCCTTCCTCACTCCGACACGACCCTTGTCCCTCAACCGGCACTGCAGACGAAGGCACGGAGTCGTCACTCTGTCTGACAATGCTATAGGACGCTCTGATGTAAAGGGAATTTTGTTTACTTTTTGCAGGGTTACTTTTTGTTATTTTAATGTCAAAGACACCCAAGTGTGCACGTGTGGTAACTTTACTGGCAGTGCCAGGTTGGTAATCAAGTGAAACATGCAAATGTGATAACAGTCCTCTATGGATCAACGCTCTATTAGCCTCACAGCCGAGCTCCAATCAATTTGGCTCCGTAAGAAGAAAGCGACTGATGATTGCAGATGTGTTTTTGGAGACTGTGTGTGTGTGTGTGTGTGTGTGTGTGTGTGTGTGTGTGTGTGTGTGAGAGAGAGAGAGTCAGTGTCTTTCTGTCTTTGTGTGTCTGCATGTGGTGTTAGGTCGGACAGCGTCTCTTTATCTGAGAGTGAGCAGGAGGTAGGAGAAAGGATATGGGAGAGATGGTTGTTTAGATGGAGAGGCCGGCAGAACTGAAAGTTACAGACAAATGGCATTTGACCTTTGACAAGCTATGGCAAATTCACCATGACGTCCTGTCTCTACTTTTCAGGAAATACATTGCAATGCATGTCAGGAATGGAGATTGTCTGGACCAATGCTAGGTTCGTGATAACAAAGGTGCTTAGTTTGGAGTACACAAAATGTCTATCTTTGTCATTTGATATTATTATCAGCTATTCCAGGTCAAGGTTTGTGGACTGGGTGGGTTATCTACAAACAAAAAAATTGACTTTGCATTTCTGTGATGCAAATTATTGATTTGTCATATAGGCTAAATGGAGAACGCAAAATATAATGCTGCCTGAGAAATTGAGATTGGTTTTCTAATGTGACAAAGATGAAAAGTCATAGTTCTGTGTCACAGTAAATCGTCAAATGTCAACTTGGCTGTTCTTGTGATTGCTGGCTACTCAGGTAACCTCCAAGAGAAATAATCACATTTAATACATTGAAGGTGCTATAGCTGCACTGGGATTATAAATAAATGTTGACATTTCACTTTTATTGAAAATGTTGCCTGCAGCTGCACAGGCTGACCTATGTAGGTATGTCTAGCTGTAATAAGGTATATGGAGATCTTATAGAGTTGTTTGACCTCTTTTATAGTACCTGCTACTATACAGCTAGCTGTGTGTGTTTTCCATACATGGTGTGAAATTATATGAAATGATTCAATTCAATAATCCCATTAAAGTCTTTTGACCTCTGGTGTGAATAAAGAAAATGGTTCAAACAATACTATTGATGTATACATTATTAGTATTCAAAATCATTTGAAAGGCTTGCACTTTGTATGTTGGGTAAATATTATCGTGTGTAGTGTTCAAGTGGATCTACTAACAAAATAACAACTCGAGTATACATGAATCTTTCCTCTGAAGACTCGCTGGCTGGACTCCAAGCACACATGACTACGGACAGTGGAAACCGATAGATTGCAACTTTCTACGGAGATGCCGAGAAAGATGAAAGAGAGTTTCCTTATTGCTTCCAATGGAGGATTTACTTATTTTACTGAATAGTACACAGTAGTACACACTGACTGTCATCACTACATTACATATGGCATTACGCATACTTTGATTTATACATTCACATGAATAATTATAAAACAATGTTATACTTATGAAATCCTCTTTCATCACCCACAGCACACGCAATAAATATAAATCAAGAAAAGACTGAAGGAAACAAATATAAACTAACCATTATTACTGCATTTGTCTTAAAATGTTAGATACATTTGTTTTATTACATAAGAGCTCTTTAATAATAGCTTCAACCACCATGGAGATTGACATTGGTAGTGATGATCCTTGCATAATTAAATGGAACTGTATAACTGGCTGAAATACCTTAATATACACATAGACAACAAAAGAAAATGTGCACAGAGAGAATGCTTTAATATCTCAGCATTGCAGATGGGGATATTTTTTTTTTTTTTTTGAATAGTAGAAAGTGATTCAAAGAAAACATTTGAAGATTCATCAGAAACTCTCTCTCTTTTTACGCCCTCTGTGGATTAAATGGCTGCACCTCACTGGCTCTTTTCATGTAGGATTTAAGTTAAATCCCGATGTCTCTCATATAGGTGGCTGTGAATGTACAATTACAGGGGAAAAAGCTATCACCTGAGTTCTTACCCGCTGAGAGAGAGAGAGAGAGAGAGAGAGAGAGAGAGAGAGAGAGATGTAGACAGAGGGGGGAAACAAATTTGTGGATAAGTCTTGAGTCTGTTCATCCAAGGATGTAATCAAATCATGGGTTCGTGATAAAAAAAAATGATAATACCCCACGAGCTGTTGGTTCTTCTAAGAACACACTGTTCTCCTTGTGGGCACATAGAGCACACAGCTTTTAGCCACAGTAGCACCTCATGATGTCTTCAGGGTAAAGATATCACAAGGTGTGAGTGTATTTATGTGTGTGTGTGTGTGTGTGTGTATGTACACTACTGCTCAAAAGTTTGGGGTCACTTAGAAATGTACTTGTTTTTGAACAAAAAGCACATTTTTTTGTCCATTAAAATAACATCAAGTTGATCAGAAATACACTGTAGACATTGTTAATGTTGTAAATGACTATTGTAGCTGGAAACGGCTGATTTTTAAAAATGGAATATCTACATAGGCGTACAGAGGCCCATTATCAGCAACCATCACCCCTGTGTTCCAATGGCACGTTGTTAGCTAATCCAAGTTTATCGTTTTAAAAGGCTAGAAAACCCTTTTGCAATTATGTTAGCACAACTGAAAACTGTTTTTCTGATTAAAGAAGCAATGAAATAAACTGGCCTTCTTTAGACTAGTTGAGTATCTGGAGCATCAGCATTCGTGGGTTCGATTACAGGCTCAAAATGGCCAGAAACAAATAACTTATTTCTGAAACTCGTCAGTCGATTCTTGTTCTGAGAAATGAAGGCTATTCCATGCGAGAAATTGCCAAGAAACTGAAGATCTCATACAACGCTGTGTACTACTCCCTTCAAAGAACAGCGCAACCAGAATAGAAAGAGGAGTGGGAGGCCCCGGTGCACAACTGAGTAAGAGGACAAGTACATTAGAGTGTCTAGTTTGAGAAACAGACGCATCACAAGTCCTCAACCGGCAGCATCATTAAAGAGAGAGCAAGAATTTCTCAGAGCAAGAATAGACTGATGAGTTTCAGAAGAAAGTTCTTTGTTTCTGGCCATTTTGAGCCTGTAATCGAACCCACAAATGCTGATGCTCCACGTACTCAACTAGTCTAAAGAAGGCCAGTTTCATTGCTTATTTAATCAGCACAACAGTTTTCAGCTGTGCTTACATAATTGCACAAGGGTTTAATAATGATCAATTAGCCTTATAATGATAAACTTGGATTAGCTAACACAACATGACATTGGAACACAGGAGTGATGGTTTTTGATAATGGGCCTGTGTACGCCTATGTAGATATTCCATAAAAAATTATTTACAACGTTAACAATGTCTACACTGTATTTCTGAACAATTTGATGTTATTTTAATGGACAAAAAAAATGTGCTTTTCTTTCAAAAACAAGGACATTTCTAAGTGACCCCAAAGTTTTGAACGGTAGTGTATGTACAGTCTGTGTGTGCCTCTGTGTGCGCCTCTGTGTGCGTCAGACTCGGGCAGACTGGCAACGTTCAGCTCAGTCTGACCTGAGCCACTACCTGAGCGGAGGGGCTCTGCTCATATTTTAGCTCCCTTTGTCTGTGACAAATGGCTGAGCTCTAAAAGCCCTGTCCATGGTGCTGAAGGCTGCAGTGATGTATGAGGCAGGTCCTGTCTGATAAATCCTCCATGTCACTCGGTCCCTGACAGACATTCATCATGTCTGGTATTTTTATGTTCGGGACTCCAGCATCGGATGCTTAATGAAACAAATATAATGCGATTTTCCGATTCCGACTGCTTTGGAGCGAGCTTTAACCGGCTGACTTCCCTTGCAGAGCGTTGTCATTGGGACATTGTGTCTTTCCGCTCTACATGACTGTGACACTGACTTTGCTGGGTTTGTTCAGACCACGGACCTCTGTCTAAAGAATGAACATGTTCCTAATGAGCCAGTTAATGAGGCTGTATTGGGTTGTATCTGGGAATAACAATGTAGGCTAAAATACATACAAACTCGTAAGATACAGTATATTCACATGGTGTTACAACAGGCATTTTTGCTCTTATATGAAATGCTGGGTGATCGTTATCAAGGTTTCCTGGCAATATAAAGGTCAGGAACACAAAAGGTTGTATAGTGTTTTCATCAAGTGTGATGATTGTCATGTAGTGAGATAATAAAATTATTTCAGCACTCTGAAGAAAGGGGAGAGAGGGACTAACCCTATGATTGCAAAGAAACGTTGATGTTTATTACATTTTTTTCCTCAGCACAGATTCTTATCTCAGTCCCAGTTGTGCCCAGATATCACAGACAGTACAGTCAATATAAAAATGGCTTTTATAACTTTACACCCAAAGCAACGCAACGTTTTTAAAATGTTTATATGCCAAAAATACTAAGAATGTATTTTCACTAAAAGTACTTGAGATTAGCTTGTGAGTCTGCAGATATGACATGGCCTTGTTGTTATTTCTCTGTAGTACTTCTTGTGTACTTCCTGTGTACTTCTTGTGTAGTTCTTGTGGTAGGCACTTACCGGGGCATAACAACCCACTGAGCACAGACGTCAGTTCAACGTCTAGTTTTGATTTTCATTTGGTTGAGTTGTCAACTTGAATTAAACGTGAAATCAACAACAAATTCCACCATGTCATTGGATTTAGGTTGAAAGTTGGACGGGAAAAGACGAAATACCCTTTTATGTTGATGACATTTTCCCAGTCCAATCAGTTTTCCACGTTGATTCAACGTCATCACGTTTCATTTTTTGTTGTTGAAATTATGTGGAAACAATGTTGATTTAACCAGTTTTTGCCCAGTGGGGAAACCACAATCATTACTCTCTGGGAGATGTCAGGACAGACAATCACATTCAGACCATGAACTCACCATCAACTCAAGGTCTGCCTTTGTCAAGATTCTTAGATCCTTCTTCGAACACTTGCAAACAACCATTTCTTTAACACCCTATCTATATACTGTACCCATACGCAGTATAACTGTATTTAGCATAATGATGTTGTTATTAATGAGAGTCATTTGTTTCTGTCATTATTAATTTCACACCAGTTTACTGTCCAGATATTACACCAGAGGATTTATGTTTACATTAGCAGATAGAATATATAACAATTTATCAATGAAAAAACAAAAATCCTCTCTTTCTAAATAGAAAAAGGGTAATATTCATCAAAATTTTTACACCATAGTCATTATTATTGTCTATTCTACTACATAATTCCTCCGTTATAGACAGTTGTCATCTCTATCTCACCTATGGATGTTGTACAGCACAGACGCTATTGCTTGGGGACCACAAGGACAGTTCCACTATTCTTAACACATTTAACAGTCAATTACAAGAGAGAGAACACCATCGTCATCATATTCTCTTATTCTATCTGTACTCTGTGAAGAACCCAGGGATGTCGAACTGTGTGTTTTAGCAGGGAAAACGATCTCCCTGGTGATGTTAGCTTGATAAAGCAATTGAATTGTTATAAAGCCGCCACGTCAGATACTATGTTGTAACCAAGAGAGTGGTCTGTCTCCCTCCTACCGGTTACTCCTCAATTCAATGATGGTGTATATTTTTCCAGAATGTCAGAGTCAAAGCTAAAAGGAAGCCGATGCACATTTTTAAACAGTTACTGCAGGTTTCTCCTTTTTGTACGCTTTGTCCATTCTTTGCGATTGTGTGGTAAGCTCCACGGGGGTTTAGTTCTTTAAAAGGCATTGTCAGATACATTTATGACTGTGGGTTTCACTTCCACTGCAGTTGGCAGTCCGTTCCCTGAGACCCACAGCCTCGTAAAAGGAGAGTGCAGGCCGGCCACCTGCGTCAAAGACACTTTGGAGTGGCATTTCCTTAAATCCCCACAAAGGTGGTGGTTCCTCAGAGACACATAAATAAGCAGACAGGCCACTGAAATCACAGCGAGAAGCACACCAAAGACAGCAATTACTGCAGCGTGCCACTTTTCAGTGTCCTTGGCCGCCAGCTCTAATCCCTTTGTGGTGACATTGACACATTTGGTGTCGTGTTTGTAGAGGATGCCACGGATGTCCACACACACCTTGTACTGGGTGGCAGGAGTCAGATGTGTGAGATTGTACACTTTCACGTCAGACGGTACGCGTGCAGTGAATGCCATGGTCGGGTGGTTGGGGTCGGAAGCCTTGTACCACTTTATGTTAGGAGCCAGACCACCATGGGCGGCTTTCCAGGCCACCAGGACCGAGTTGGACTGCACTGATTTGATGTTGACGTCCAAAGAGCCGTTGGCAGGTCGGGGGAAGTATCCATCCACCTCCACCGAGACTGACTTTAGGTCTGCGCCGACCAGATTGTGGGCAACGCAGGTGTACAGTCCAGCCTCGTTCTCTGTTACATCGTAGATGTCAAACGTTCCCTCTGAGTGCATGTAGTATTTATCTGAAACGGTATTGGGCAGGACCCTGGTACCAGAAGGTGTGATCCAGTAGATGTCCGGTTCGGGTTCTGCAAAGGCCCGGCAGTGAAGCGATACAGAACTCCCGTTGTCGACGCTGACGTGCCCGGGCATGCTCTCAGGAGAGATGAGAGGCAGACAGATCTCTGTCATCTCCCTGAAGTGGACCTGCCGGACATGCTGGCCCTCGTACTCGGGAGGCTCGACGCAGAAGAGTGAATCCGGTTCCATGAAGCGTATGTTGGTCTTGTTCATGTTCATCCAGCGGACCACACAGTCGCAGCGGATGGGGTTGCTGTGCATGCTCACCTCCCGCAGGTTGGGGAGGGACTCCACGGTAATCCTGTGCAGGGCGCTGAGCGCGTTCCCATTCAGCATCAATGTCTCCAGCCTGGGCAGTTTGTAGAAAGCATTGGGATGGATGTAAGAGAGCCTGGGGTTGTTGGTGGCCTCGATCTTAGTCAGTTCGGGGAGGTTGTTGAGGGCGAAGCTGTCGATAGAGACCAGTTCCGGCATGCTGTTAATGCCCAGCTCTTTGAGGTGGAGCATGTCTGCAAAATCTCCACGCTGTATCCTCCCTATGGGATTCTTGTTTAGGTCCAGAAACTTGAGGTTCTTTAAGTTCCTCAGAGCTGCGTGGGGAACTTCGGGGAAGGTGTTGTCGTAGAACGAGATGCTCTCCAAGTTGTCGAGGCCAGATAGAGCGCCGTCGGATAACTGCGATAGGTTCATCCTGGTGAGAACTAGACTTCGGAGATTACGAAGTGGCTTGAAGTTCATGTCTTGAACGGAGGTGATCGGATTCTCCCCAATCATGAGTATTTCCAGATTGGGTATGGTGTCGAACCACTCACTACTGATCGTCTGCAGCTTGTTGGAGTTGAGGTGGAGCCGGAGGAGGTTGTGGAGACCCTGGAACGCCGTGGGGGAGATGGAGGAGATCAGGTTGTGGTTCATGTAAAGCTCCTGAAGGTTGGCCAGCTCTGCCAGACAGCTATCTGGCAGCTGGCGTATCCAGTTCTCCTCCATGTGCAAGGACAGCAGCTGAGGCAGCCGCCCGAGGTGGATGTCACTCATTGAGGACAAGTTGTTTTGCGACAAGTCAATCTCTGTGATGTTGGCCAGGTAATCCAAAGGTCTCTCAATCTTTGCAATGTTGTTGGTCTGCAGCAATAGCACTTGTGTGTCCGTTGGTAATCTCCCAGACAGAGTGAAAAGTCCCAAGTCATTACAGTCAACAATTGGGGCTTCCATGTACACGGAGCTGGGAGAGAACCAGGGTCTGATCTCACACACACATAGCTGAGGGCAATCGACTCTCTCCTCAGAGGCCAGAACAAAGGCAGTCATGGCAAGGCCCACGAAGAAACAATCTACAAATGACACGTCCTTCATATTGGCCCGATTCCCTCCAGTAAGTAATTGGTCTTTGTAGATTAAGTGGTCTGAGCTGTTAACTTCACAAATAATGAATAATTTGTTACTGTTGCTATAGCGACTGACTACCCCCCACTGGTAGGGAGGGTTTCCCAGGGGGCTTTTGTTTTGCTGTGGTTGTACTGGCGTCCAACTGCTCAATTTTCCCTCCTGGGCGTAAGGGTTGGAGTCAAGACTTCAGTCATACAGGCCCAAGTAGATAACAATGAACATATACCTCAGGAAGCTACAGTCCTGCTAAGCACATCTGGGTTAGCCTCCATTAACGCTCTGCTTTCTTTTGAAGATGAATCACATCCATCTCTCGACGTTGTTACTAGCTGCCTGCATCGTCAAATGAGTCCATTCCCACCTGTAAAAGAAGAGAGGGGAATGTGAATACATTGACAGAAAACCTGGGTGCATCATACAAAGGGGATTTAGACATATTGACATTTGTTGTAGAGGCACAAGGATGCATGTTGACATTTACATTGCACGGCCCTTCAAGACACATCAGCATGGATTTAGAACTGCTTGACCTATTTCATATCATTTGGGGGCATTTCTGTGCCCTCCTGATATGGCATTAAAGGATAAATATAGGAGGATAGTGCCTTTAGAGTTAAAGCGAGAAGTATTTATTAAATTCTTAAATGGCAGATTGCATAGGCTTAAAGGGATACTTTAGGATTTTGGCAATGAAGCCCTTTATCTCCTTCCCCAGAGTCAGATGAACTCGTGGATACCATTTTTTATGTCTCAGCTTGCATTTTGAAAAAAAGTTGCTAACTACCACTGATATTGGGCGATTAGGCCTAGCTCGCAGTCTGCGAGTGCGATGGGGTTGAGGTCAGGGCTCTGTGCAAGCCTGTCACGTTCTTCCACACCAATCTCTACAAACCATTTCTGTATGGACCTCGCTTTGTGCACGGGGGAATTGTCATGCTGAAACAGGAAAGAGCCTTCCCCAAACTGTTGCCACAAAGTTGGAAGCACAGAATTGTCTACAATGTCATTGTATACTGTAGCGTTAAGACTTCCCTTCACTGGAACTAAGGGGCCTAGCCTGAACCATGAAAACAGCTGCAGACCATTATTCCTCCTCCGCCAAACGTTACAGTGCATTGGGGCAGGTAGCGTTCTCCTGGCAACCGCCAAACCTAGATTCGTCCACCGGACTGGCAGATGGTGATGATTGATTCATCAATCCAGAGAACGTGTTTCCACTGTTCCAGAGTCCAACGGCGGCAAGCTTTACACCACTCCAGCCGACGCTTGGCATTGAGCATGGTGATCTTAGGCTTGTGCACGGCTGCTTGGCCATGGAAACTCATTTCATGAAGCTCCTGACAAACAGTTATTGTGCTGACATTGCTTACAGAGGCAGTTTGGAACTCGGTAGTGAGTACTGCAACTGAGAAGAGATTACTTTACGCGCTACGTGCTTCAGCACTCGGCGGTCCCGTTCTGTGAGCTTGTGTGACCTACCACATCGCGGCTGAGCCGTTGTTGCTCCTAGACGTTTCCACTTCATAATAACAGCACTTACAGTTGACCGGGCAGCTGTAGCATGGCAGAAATTTGACGAACTGACTTATTGGAAAGGTGGCATCTATACATACTTTTACGTACTTTTCTATACAAAATGTATATCACCGGGGGAAATATGTATGGGAATTTTTTTTTTAAACATGAAACAAATTAAGTAAAAAGTACAATTTTCATTTAAAAGTACTGACTGTTTATCAGCATGTACTTTCGCTGCGTTTCTGTTTCCTGTTTCCTCTCTATGCTCACCTCTCCACAGTTAGGCTGCTACTCTTTATCATTTGTCATACATAAACACTTTTCACTGAACGGATGGGTTTGATGGTGCTTGTCATAACCTGGGCTGCAGAGCAACAAAACGCCAGACAGAGCCACAAGACGGAGAGAAGAAAAAGGGAACGGGAGAAAGAGAGAGAGGAGGGGTGCACTGCACCGGAGACATTCCATCATCCTCATTTCTGTTTCCACCCCAGTGCTCCGAGACGACGACGGAGATGAGAAAGTCCGAACGGTGCTACAAAAACACTGCAGTCAGCCCCAATGGCAAAACAGGCCAAGAGTTCATTTCTCAAGCCACTGTTGGAGTGTGTGGTTGAGAATGTGGTTTTGGATGAGGTAGGGAGGGAGAGAGAGAGAGAGAGAAAGCGACCAGAGAGGGTGGGGGGTATTCTTTTTCAAATCACCTGGCACTTTAATAAGTGGAATACCCAGAGCATTCTGAAAAACATGGTTACCCTCTCTTTCCCTCAGGGAGCATTGACTCTCATTGTATAGCTCTGTGCTTAATATTCACTGGGGAAAGAACACAGGACGTTCCTTTCTCTTAAAACTGTAATTTTCTTCTATGGTGTTTCGGTTCTTACACCCTGCTTACTCTTGTTCCTGTGTTTACTAATCACAATTAGAGACACCTTAATGTGTTTGGGCTAAACGTTATTGCATCCACCGCATGTTCCATCACAGTGGGTAGCCGTTGTCGGTCCCTTAGGGTCTGGTGCCTTGTTATGCTGTTAATCACCCACCCTGCCTGCTAATTGGCTAAATGAGACATTATTTGGATATGACTTCCATTGGGTGATCAATATCTTTGTGAGCCAACGGGGCCCCTTCACAGCGGTCACAAAATGGAGGCTGGAAAATACCGGTAGCAGCCTGAACGAGGAATCAGGGGTCTGTAAAAAATACGAAGAAAAAAGAGCTGCCACACATTCTATTAAATGGAGCATTACCTTCTTCCTGGATTCCTTCAGATTTGGCAAGGTGATAGGGAATCCGAATGTCGGAACGGTTAGCAAGGTAGCCTACAGTACTGAGGTGTTGACTGTACAATGGAACAAAGGGCTATTTTCATATCCATTTAATGTCCGTGCTTAAAATCCCTCCTACACATGACATGTCGCCTAGTGTATGATTATATTGAGGTTAGTTGTTGATTCAAATGGCGTGGTGCGCCTGGATAACATGACAGCGTTGCTCAGTACTTACTCACGTGTGAGTAAATCTGAGTTATGATAATCACAACTTGATTCATGAAAATTGATGTTTTGCCCTACAATTTTTTCCTGGTTGTGTTCACACTATGCATAATATTTTCTTAGCCTCTCCCGTTGTGTAATGACAAGAGGGTTCGAATTATTACACACGCTGCAGCACTATTGCATTACCTCCACATATAATCATAGATCATAAAGGTTTTTACCCTTCAATTTTGGACAAGGTTAAGCTACCCGAGTACCAGCACTTTAGGGATGCCAGATTTTCTGTTGAATGAGTGTGCATTGAGCATCCTACTTAATAAATGAATTGAAACATCCCAAAGAATGTCGAGAGATTGCCGTTATTGGTGATGTGCTCTTTTGTGATACTGTTTAATCAACAATAAGCTTAAACATTTAAAGACAGCTCTTATGAACTGAACCTAATTCAACTCCCATGCCCTCTGCTTTTATGCTGATGGTGACCACTTTCATATTAGCACCTAAATACATGAATTACTTCAACATTATGTCTGTAACTTAATAACGTTAAGTAAGTTCACTTATTAATGTTTCATTCGTGACCCAACGGTGAGGAGACTGTCTCCGTCCTCGGCTGCTCTACTATTCAACAGAACATTAAGAGACATTAGTCTGGGGACAGAGAAATGGGGAATTGGAGGTGACACCGACAGAACTTTCAAGCTAGGCTAGAGTATTTTAAATGTTTAGGACACTGCCAGTTTCATAAGACAATAGTGTAAAAGATATGATGATACGAAATCCATCGCTAGGTTTAAATAGCCTATTCAGAGGTATTCAGTCTCCTAGCCTTACAATCCAAACGTGAAAAAGCAAACATGTTGTAAATACTACACCACACAGTGTGTAAGGTAAGAATATACAGTGCCTTGCAAAAGTATTAAACCCCTTGGCATTTTTCCTATTTTGTTGCATTACAATCTGTAATTTAAATAGATTTTTATTTGGATTTCATGTAATGGACATAGACAAAACAGTCCAAATTGGTGAAGTGAAAAAAAAAAACAACGGAAAAGTGGTGCGTGCATATGTATCCACCCCCTTTGCTATGAAGCCCCTAAATAAGATCTGGTGCAACCAATTCCATTCAGAAGTCACATAATTAGTTAAATAAAGTCCACCTGTGTGCAATCTAAGTGTCACATGATCTGTCACATGATCTCAGTATATATACACCTGTTCTGAAAGGCCTCAGAGTCTGCAACACCACTAAGCAAAGGGCATCACCAAGCAAACAGTACTATGAAGATAGGACCACTTTAAGCCGTACACTCCACAGAGCTGGGCTTTACGGAAGAGTGGCCAGAAAAAAAAGCAAACATGTTTGGTGTTCGCCAAAAGGCATGTGGGAGACTCCCCAAACATATTGAAGAAGGTACTCTGGTCAGATGAGACTAAAATTGAGCTTTTTGGCCATCAAGGAAAACGCTATGTCTGGCGCAAACCCAACACCTCTCATCACCCTGAGAACATCATCCCCACAGTGAAGCATGGAAGCAGCATCATGCTGCATGGATGTTTTTCATCGGCAGGGACTATGAAACTGGTTAGAATTGAAGAAATGAGGGATCGCGCTAAATACAGGGAAATTCTTGAGGGAAACCTGTTTCAGTCTTCCAGATATTTGAGACTGGGATGGAGGTTCACCTTCAGCAGGACAATGACCCTAAGCATACTGCTAAAGCAACACTTGAATGGTTTAAGGGGAAACATTTAAATGTATTGGAATGGCCTAGTCAAAGCCCATACCTCAATCCAATTGAGAATCTGTGGTATGACTTAAAGATTGCTGTACATCAGCGGAACCCATCCAACTTGAAGGAGCTGGAGCAGTTTTGCCTTAAAGAATGGGCAAAAATCCCAGTGGCTAAATGTGCCAAGCTTATAGAGACATACCCCAAGAGACCCCAAGAGAGTTGTAATTGCTGCAAAAGGTGGCTCTACAAAGTATTGACTTTGGGGGGGTGAATAGTTGTGCACGCTCAAGTTTTCTGTTTTTTTGTCCTATTTCTTGTTTGTTTCACAATGAAACATATTTTTGCATCTTCAAAGTGGTCGGCATGTTGTTTAAATCAAATGAAACCAACCCCCCAAAAATCCATTTTAATTCCAGGTTGTAAGGCAACAAAGTAGGAAAAATGCCAAGGGGGTGAATACTTTCGCAAGCCAATGTACTCTAGCTACTGTAAATTACAAACAGTATAGCCTGCAATAGCATATGTGGCAAAGGGCTCGTACACTTAACTACTGTGCCTAGTCCAGGATTCAAGAGTTTACTGCACTGTACTAACATGTCAAAATCAGTGTGAAATCAGGTCAAGCTGGGTTTTCCCCCGTTCAATACGGAGTTAATTTCCCCCCACAATACAGTTCATTTCCCCCACAATACACTGTTCAATTACCAGTAGTCAACAGGAAGCAATGGAGGAAATATCTAGGAAAAAAATGACTGCCAGGGTATCAATACCATCACATTAACCTCCAGTGACCCGAGGAAGTCGTAATGGCATTAAAAACCTTAGCACAAGACAGATGAGGGAAATCAGCCATAACCCATTTAAGCTTAGGTGAAAACAAGAGTTCCAAGGAACAAAGAGGGGAGGAGGGAAAACTGGAGCTTGTTTGGCGTTAAGTGGCAATAACTTGCATAACGCCTGCGGTTCTCAGACAAAGAGGAATGCGGTTAATACCGAAGCCAAATGGAATTATAAGATGGATGCTCCTAATCAGAGTCCTGATGCAGTGCAGCATCAACAGAACGATTCGGCAAAGGGAGAGAGAAATATACATCTGGATTTGTCCTTACTGCTTCCAATGTGTCCAGGCCAGTGGCACATATACTCCCCTATGTACTAAAACTTTTCATTTGGCTCTTCGCTCCAGCATTTTGGATTTGAGATCAAATGTTTTATATGAGGGGACAGTACATAATGTCACCTTTTATTTTAGGGTATCCTCATACATATCTGTTTGATCGTTTAGAAATGAAAGCCCTTCATGTATCTAGTCCACAAAAGGGTACCAAATACTAAACTTTTGACTAAATGTAATACACTATAAATACATTTGTCCAAATATTTATGACACCTTCAAATGAGGGGACTAGATGCATATCTAGTCGCGAGGGCCCTAGGGCGGCTGAATCAAGTGCACTGCCCGACAACAGCGTGAGACGAACACAAAATGTAGGCATGCAAGGCTTTATCATTGTAGTTTTTTACAGAAATGTTTGGTGATCGATTAGGATTGCCTTGTCAAATGCCTCGGTGACCGTTGCGCTACACCATGCCAACAGACGATAGCTTCCTCTCCAGAGTACATCCCCAATGATTTCTAGAACACACAAACACATGTTCTGATTCTGACAACCGTTTTGATGGGCCCTAGAAACCGCTGAGTTGGACCAGAGCCAGAACCCATATGGGTAAAGCGGCATTTAAAACATTTTTTATTCGTCATTGGCTTTGATACTCTGATTGGTTAGAGATGATCCAATTAATGATGACTTTGTTTTGTACAACAACCCTCGTTCTCACGTCACCACAAGCGACTTCAACGATGGCAGTCTCAGAACGGAAGTATGTCGCGAACATAGAGCAGAGGAAGAATTCAGTTCAGACGAGCAGAGAGCTGGGCTCCTCCTGACTCATGCCGCTGTGGCTCATCTCATCATCAAGCAGCCAGCCTGCACTGTTAGCTTGTTTGAAGTGAATTCTAAACCCTAGCCTGCGGAGGTCGTGTGGGGTCAAGTGGAGATGAGGGGGGGATCTGGAGATGATTACTTTGGAACATGTACCCGTCACTTGTTTATGCCAATCTACCGTATTTATAAGTATGGAGGTAGAAAGGGGATGTTGCAGTACATTAACAAAATGTTCTGTACTGACATTAAGTTGGGGTAAATTAGGCTGGGGTCGAGAGGCAAGGAGTATTGAGATCATTATTTTGGTAGTGTGCAGTCGCTAGTTGATATGTTGTAAGAAATGAAAGGTACTGTCTTACGTATGAAATAAACATCACATTCTGTTCTGATCACGGTTTAGAAAAACTCCCTGAATGTACAGTAGATTCCCAGAAGGAAACAATGGATGTGCTGCATCTATCGTAGGTGTTGAAAGGGAACATACTGGCCCTCAGGGATGTGATTATGTAGCCTATACCGTTTAGCCGGTAACAAGGAAGTATAGTATCTGCTGAAAGGTAGACATTACCCTGGCAGGGCTAAAACTGTTTCCCCGACATAAAGGTCATACGTAATTGCAAAGTAGGGCATCAGAGGAATTGCCTCTTTTTTGCAGGAGAAATGGCCTGTGTATTTAAGAAATGGTTCACAGGAATTCTGATCCATTGGTTATAATCATCAAAGGCTCTCTCTTCACCCCTCCTCTCTCTCGCTCTTCCTCTCCGCGCTCGCTCTCTCTAATATCTCCCTTCTCTCTTCTCATCCTACTTCCCGCGTTTCTTCTCCCCCCTCCTCTCTCTCTCTCTCTCTCTCACACACACACACACTCTCCCTCTCTCTTTCTCTCACCTGCTCTTGCCTTTCTCTATATTGCCCATTTCCTTCTCTCTTCTCATCCTGCTTTCTTTCATTCTTCTCTTCCCCAGATGAAACCAACCCCTATAGTGGGTTCCTCTCCTCTCCATCTCCACTCCTTCCCTCTTCTCCATTCAACCCATTAGCATCATTATCTCCAATAGAGGAAAGTTAATGTGTCTCCCCCACCCTGCCCCTGATTCCCTCCCGGTCTCCATGTCTGTCTGCCTGGCTGGCTAAGTGCTGCATGGATAAGCCGCTTGGTGGGTGGCTTTGTGAGTCTCCTGTCCCTTCCCCTGCCCTTCAACTCATTGATTTGCCATTACACGTTTTTTCTAAGGTAAGGGGAGAGTCCATTAAACGCTGTCTACTATGCAGTGTGTGTGCATAATTAAGTTTTGTGTGGTGGTGTGAAAAGGGGAAAACGTTTCCCTTTACACCTGCTCTTGCATGGCCGCAAATCAGCAGCGAGTCAACAGTTAATGCGGAATCAATGTTCCAAATTAACCACAGGACACCCCAGGTCTGAGCTCAGCCTAGCTCAGCCGCGTGCCTCTCTCGCTCTATCGCCAGTGCCCTTGGGCTGAGTAAGGGAGAACAGAGAACACACATACAAAATCATATGCACACAAACATTTTCCTACAGGCAACTACAGACCACACACGAACGGACACGTGCATGCATGCAAAGGCAGGCGCACACACACACACACACATGCACGTGTATAACCACACGTGCACAAGAAAGTTAGCCCATCTGAATGACAGAATAAGGCATCATTTTATAATCCCGCTAAATCAGCCATTGATAAGTTCCAAAGCATGGCGAACACGCCAAACACGTATTTATGTCCCTAATAGATAACCGTACTCTCCCTGTCACTCATCTACATTATTCTCCTCGTAGTTGTTAACCAGAATGAAAGGAGACCGAGATTTCACTCAAAGTCAGAGGGAAATTGAATCTGCAGGTGCAAATGTGGCATGTTTCCTCCCTTGGAGATAGATGCACAGCTATCTATATTTATATGAATAATATATCTATCTGGTCAAGAGGCCATGAGTCTGCAGGGACGAGGTTTCCTTCAGCAGACAGAATCAATCTTTATACACCACTGAAATGAATTGAATTTCAGCCCGGCCTTCTTTACTATGATTTTATGGCTCTGATAGGCTGTGTAGGCCTTCGCTGTAAATAAGAATTAGTTCTTAACTGACTTGCCTAGTTAAATTAATGTTAAATAAAAAACATTATAAGGTATTCTAGGGTACCTACTGTTTCCATTCACCTTGGCTCAGAAGAGGCCTGAACAGGCCTGGGGCTCCTGAGTGGCGCAGTGGTCTAAGGCATCTCAGTGCAAGAGGTGGCACTACAGTACCTGGTTTAAATCCAGGCTGTATCACATCAAGCTGTGATTGGGAATCCCATAAAGCGGTGCACAATTGGCCCAGCATCGTCCGGGGTAGGCCGTTGTCTTAAATAAGAATTTGTTCTTTAACTGGCTAGTTAAAGAAAATAATTGGCACCTGGAAATGCAAAATGGTTTGCTACATCAGGTATGTCCATGGGCTCGGTAGAGGTATGTCTTTACTGATGTTGGGTACAGTGCACATTTACACCCCTCCGTATATATTTGGACAGTCAAGCTCAAATTACAAAGGTATATACTCCAGCATGTTGGATTTGAAATCAAGTGTTTGATTTGAGGCGACAGTATAGACTGTCACCTTTAATTTGAGGGTATTTTCATACATATCTGTCCTACCATTGAGAAATAAAAGCACTTTATGTTGTTAGTCCCCCCCTGTGTGAGGAAGTCATAAGTATTTGGACAAATTCACTCTTTTTTTTACTAGGCAAGTCCGTCAGTTAAGAACAAGTTTTTATTTACAATGCCAGCCTACCAGGGAACAGTTAGTTAACTGCCTTGTTCAGGAGCAGAACGACAGATTTTTGACCTTTCAGGTTACTGGCCCAACACTCTAACCACTAGGCTACCTGCCATAGTGGTTATGGTGTATCAAAGTAGTGAAAAGTTTAGTATTTGGTCCTGTATTTCTTGAACGCAATGACTACATCAATCTTGTGACTCTACAAACTCAGATGCAACATTTGTAAATTTTAGCTTCACTATCCAAACACATACGGAGGGGAGTGTATGTGTCTGTGTGTGCGTAATTGTGCATGCATGTCAACTGTACGCGTGTGTCTGGGCAAGTCTATGATTTATTTTTTACCTTTATTTAACTAGGCAAGTCAAATTCTTATTTTCAATGACAGCCTAGGAACAGTGGGTTAACTGCCTGTTAAGGGGCAGAACGACAAATATGCACCTTGTCAGCTCGGGAGTTTGAACTTGCAACCTTCCGGTTACTAGTCCAACGCTCTAACCACTAGGCTACCCTGCCGCCCCATGGTGCATGTGTCCGTGTCTCCATACATCCATCACTCTGTCTGTGTGGCTCACGATTGCGCGACTGCCTGGATTTTAGCCCATCCAGTCTCAGTGGTATCGTGTCACTCCTAAGCAATAGCTTCTCATTAGTGTATCCAGGACTACACATATTAATCTTGAATATTACGGGACAGATCGAAAGCACAGCAGCAATCCTCAGACGTCTCTCCTCTATTTGAAAATGCTATTTGCATATGTCCCTCTTACCATGCTCCCTCTGATTAAAATCTATATTCCCTGAGACTTCAGGAGTTACCTTTGAACCAATGAAAGGGTATCGCTTCATTTCAAAAGACATTTTCAGACTAGATTAGAAAAGCTGAAATGTCATTGATGCAGGTAAACAACAACACTCTGATTTTGAATTCATACCTGCTTTTCTTAATGTGTGCCCAACCCAAGTCTGTTTGTAAACAGGAGGCTATCAGCTATGGAAGGCCTGCTTCCTGTACTGTATGCTTGAATGCTCTGAACTCTTCCCTGTAGCTGTCTGTCTGCACCACTGTTTCCATGCTGTGTATTCAGGTATCAGAATCAAACCAGGGGCTTCTTGTAATACATCATTAGGCAACTAACAATTAATTAGGCGCTGTGTATTTTGAAATTGAGTATAGGACTGAGAGTTAAACCCACGCATCTTTGCTCCTCCTCATAGATAGATAGCCTGGAAAATTGTACTCGGGCTACATGTAAGTTCTCCTCTAAATACATACACCCACACACTGGCACTCATCACTGTATTAAGCTATTGTATGAGGAAAAACCTATTTAAATCCGGTTTCACATAGGCCCAATGTAATGTAGCCCTAGCAAGATCAATAGACCTGTTTACACTGTACTCTACTGCAAGAGTTATTGGGTAAAAAGCAATGATCTATTTTGAACTAAATGAAATCACCATTTGACTCGAGGATTGTTATTCCCACCTGAGAGGGAGAAGTAGTTGCATGTTCAGGGCTCTGATTCTTCAAATCCCAGGCTAGACACCTAGCATTGCAGCTGAGCTATGTAACGTGAATAGAAATACCTGTTTAAAGAGAAGGTGAATATAGACGGGTTTGCGGACAGCATCACAAAAATGATGCGCGGCGGACAGCATCACAAAAATGATGCGCGGCGGACTGCATCACAAAAATGATGCGCGGGCATTCAATGTGGACGGAGTGTGTTGTTATGACTCTTACTGGTCAGAGAGCCAGCAGGTGGCTCGTTTCAGCTTGTTGTATCTTGTTCTTGATACCATGTCTTGTTTTGAGGTGTTTTGACTGATGTCATGTCTATGCTAATATGGCTCAAATCCGCTTATGAGCTAACCAACAACGGTAATGATATATTTGAGAAACAACAAGTGCTCATTGTGAAAATGCATTTATGTTTCCAGTAAACATTTGGAGACTAAATACAGTTTAAATGTTGTTAACGGTCTAAGCCAACGCCGTCTGGTTTGTCCCTTGTTGCTAAACAACCAACCTGTCTACAGACAGACACAGAGCTCCGATGACATCAAAATGTAAGGTGAACAGTATTGTATGTAATGTACAGTAGACTAGGCTAAATATGATTTGTGCTACATGGAGACAGGCTACAGTGCTACACTGTGCTATACAGAGCTACAGGATGAGTTGGCCTTGGATAGGCACCGAATGGTCTGCCATTTTCTCACCACAGGATGAAGATGGTCTCCATCAGAGGCAAATTACAATGACGAAAGGGTGGTTAGATTTCATGGTGAGCATTGAGCAATGCTATATCATTTCATATTGAATGGCTGTTGGTTGGGCTTCTGTTTGGAAGCCTAACCAATGGGTTCTCGACCCATTGTGCCCATGTTCAATATAAGCAGCATTAGCTTTCAGAAGCAACAAGGTAGACTGTTTCACTGATACAGCAACAAGGTAGACTGTTTCACTGATACAGCAACAAGGTAAACACTGTCAATGGACAACTGAGCCTCATATATAGGAAACATTATAGTAAGCCTTACATGTTGACTTCTCATTTGAATATTCCATGAGCGTTGGAGAGGTTATAGTTTGGAGAGAGAGAAAGAGAGAGAGGGAGAGAAACGCCCCAATGCAGTTAAAGGATTAGAGACTCGCTGCTTCTCTCTCCAAATCCTGCAAGGTGTAGGAGGTCAGGCTCCGGGGATATGTGGTTCTGTGATTGTGTTCAATGTGGACTATGCTCTGCACATAAGATGCCTCGCCGTGACAAGTGTCATTACGCAAAAGCTCCGGATGCAACGTGCAGATATGGTGCTGAAGCCTATGGATCTGATGCACGATGCATCGTAGGAGTGTGTGTGTGTGTGTGTGTGTGTGTGTGTGTGTTGCGTGCAGCCCGGGGATAGGCCTATTAGTGCTTTCGTGGCAGGTAGCTACTGAGAACGGGTTCTCTTTGATTGCAACAGGATGATTCAACCGAGAGCAAAGCGAGAGGGGAGGGAGAGTTAGCCACCATTCTGAGAGTTTCTAGACGTGTCTTGTGTGCGCGCTCTCTAAATGCATCAGCAACAGGACCCGCATAATAGCATACATTTATGCACAAATCCACCTGCTTTACAAAAATGTATATATTCGACGTCGTATCTTTTTGGTGTGATTTCATTCATAATCCATTTCCATCCTAAAGCACATTCTGCATAGTTGCGCAAAAGCTTTCCTGCGTCTGAAGGTTCGAGAACAATCAGTAGCCTTCCAAGCTGTCATGCATGTCCGATTGTTATATTTGCAGTAAAACATAACGATAACCATTTTCATACATAATGTTTTATAAAGCTTAGCAACACCTTTCTTGTTATGCTAGTATTTACTGTGTCGTCAAAGCCTTTCAGCAAACCAGATATTTCCCGTTAACTTCTTGGAAATACGTACTGCAATAGTGGCGATATAGAATATGCCCCAAATATCTGCTCTCTAGATGACAGAAAAAATATTGGGGAAAGGGGGGAACTCACCCGCAATAGTCATCTTCTCCCATCGACGGATAAGTATTCCCTATAACCCCATCTAGCGCACTGGTCCAGAGACGGAGGAGAGAGAGCGCGCAACACAGACACGGCGGCTTATTATTTTTACACAGTTGGAGAGAGACCAGCTCCAGATTTTCCTTCTTCCCAGTGTTGTTCCCTATCAGAAAACCGAAAGTCCAAAAGCAGAGATAGCTGTTTGGTTGGTAGAAGAGCCTCTATCCCCCGTGTCCTTTTCCACGGTGGTTAACGGCGCATCTCCCCCTCGATCAGCTGTCACAGAGACATGGTGCTTTCTGCTCAACACTCATTAATATCAGAACTACCTCCGCTCTCCAGAGAACAGCCAATAGCGTTGGAGATCCAGGCACGGCGCTCGCAGCATCCCGAGTCTGGTTGGCTGAATTCACCCGTCTGTCCTTTCTTCGACCCTCTCTCCCAGGGAGTCTTGAAGCAATAAGGAGGGAAATGAGATGAGGGTGCAGGAAGAAAATGGATATCTGTTCCTATTAGAGCTCGCGCTCGATTGAGTCCCAGGGGGGTTTGAACACATTGTTCTACAAAAGGATGTTCCTGCTGGGTCAGAGGAAGCTCCTTTACTGTATGGTTTACCAGTGGTTTGGAACAGGTTTGGAACCCTCTGTGCATCAAGGCCTAGAGACAGTTAGGACATGTTGCTATCCATTTGGTGCCATCTTGTCATAACATGCAGTTATTAAACAGTTACTGTTTTATATTAACTCCTGGAATTAATAATGTAAAACATCATTAAGTTTCTCATAATGAGAAGTTCATGACTTCTAAAGTGCCCTTACTTTGTATAGGCTTCAGTGGCCACAATCCCCCTAGCTTTTAGAAAGGAGCCAACTCAATTTTCAAGGATGAATAAATTGTGAAGGAAGTTGTCCTTAAGCTGGCTTCGCACTTTTACCGCCCATACTCAGACCTTCAACGTTGACCCAGGGGACTGCACACACACACACACACACACACACACACACACACACACACACACACACACACACACACACACACACACACACACACACACACACACACACACACACACACACACACACACACACACACACACAGTAAAACTCTCAATGGGGTGAATGGCAGTCACTTTTTTTGTGGAGCATGACTGATAGGGGAGAGTGAGGTAAATTGAGCCAAAGTGTTAGTTGAGCCACCCCTTGTTTCTAAACCATACACAAAATGAAACATGTGACCAAACACACTACCGGTCCAAAGTTTTAGAACACCTACTCATTCAAGGGTTTTTCTTTATTTTTACTATTTTCTACATTGTAGAACAATAGCGAAGACATCAAAACTATGAAATAACACATATGGAATCATGTAGTAGCCAAAAAAGTGTTAAACAAATCAAATATATTTTAAATATTAGAGATTCGTCAAATAGCCACCCTTTGCCTTGGTGACAGCTTTGCACACTCTTGGCATTCTCGCTTCTTGAGGTAGTCACCTGGAAATGCATTTCAACTAACAGGTGTGCCTTCTTAAAAGTTCATTACAGTTTTTGTCAATTGCTAACAAGCATCGGTCAATACTGAAGACACTTTTTCAAAACTCTTAACGCAGTCTGCATTACCAACATGCATCTTGGCCAAACAGTTCATCTCACCTCCAAAACTCACTCAAACCGCCAAAACACTTCATGCAGATCTCAAAATAAGCTTGTTCGACCAGAACACTGGCAACAATTCTCAATCAGAAAGCATGCATTGTCACTCATAACACACTGACCTAAAAAACTATTCTCTTTGAAGATTGAATGATTTTTCACATAAATCAGTGTTTCATTATATAATAAGAATAACACATTTTCACTTTATTGACTGTACTAAAGTATATGTAACAAGAATGAATCAGAAATACAGCAATTTGCTTCAATAGCCCTTATTTTTTTCTGTATCTTTGCATGTAGAAATTTACTTGTGAAAATAAAAAGTTTAATCAAAAAACAAATTCCTGAAATTTCAGGGCTGCACTAACAATTACAAAAGAAAACATGTATAGTAAAATCACTCATACTGTACAGTACTGTGAGTGTTCTAGTTTTCATCAACATGTATAGTATAACATTCATACTGTACTGTACTGTGAGGGTTCTAGTTCTCATCAACATGTATAGTATAATCACTCATACTATACAGTACTGTGAGGGTTCTAGTTCTCATCAACATGTATAGTATAACACTCATACTGCACAGTACTGTGTGGGTTCTAGTTCTCATCAACATGTATAGCATAACACTCATACTGCACCGTACTGTGAGGGTTCTAGTTCTCATCAACATGTATAGTATAATCACTCCTACTGCACAGTACTGTGAGGGTTCTAGTTCTCATCAACATGTATAGTATAATCACTCATACTGTACAGTACTGTGAGGGTTCTAGTTCTCATCAACATGTATAGTATAATCACTCATACTGCACAGTACTGTGAGGGTTCTAGTTCTCATCAACATGTATAGCATAACACTCATACTGCACCGTACTGTGAGGGTTCTAGTTCTCATACACATGTATAGTATAATCACTCATACTGCACAGTACTGTGAGGGTTCTAGTTCTCATCAACATGTATAGTATAATCACTCATACTGTACAGTACTGTGAGGGTTCTAGTTCCCATCAACATGTGTAGTATAATCACTCATACTGTACAGTTCTGTGAGGGTTCTAGTTCTTATCAACATGTATAGTATAATCACTCATACTGTACAGTACTGTGAGGGTTCTAGTTCTCATCAACATGTATAGTATAATCACTCATACTGTACAGTACTGTGAGGGTTCTAGTTCTCATCAACATGTATAGAATAACACTCATACTGTACAGTACTCTGAGGGTTCTAGTTCTCATCAACATGTATAGTATAATCACTCATACTGTACAGTACTGTGAGGGTTCCAGTCTTCATCAACATGTATAGTAAAATCACTCATACTGTACAGTACTGTGAGGGTTCTAGATCTCATCAACATGTATAGTATAATCACTCATACTGTACAGTACTGTGAGGGTTCTAGTTCTCATCAACATGTATAGTATAATCACTCATACTGTACAGTACTGTGAGGGTTCTAGTTCTCATCAACATGTATAGTATAATCACTCATACTGTACAGTACTGTGAGGGTTCTAGTTCTCATCAACATGTATAGTATAACACTCATACTGTACAGTACTGTGATGGTTCTAGTTCTCATCAACATGTATAGTAAAATCACTCATACTGCACAGTACTGTGTGGGTTCTAGTTCTCATCAACATGTATAGTATAATCACTCATACTGCACCGTACTGTGAGGGTTCTAGTTCTCATCAACATGTATAGTATAATCACTCATACTGCACAGTACTGTGAGGGTTCTAGTTGTCATCAACATGCATAGTATAATCACTCATACTGTACAGTACTGTGAGGGTTCTAGTTCTCATCAACATGTGTAGTATAATCACTCATACTGTACAGTACTGTGAGGGTTGTAGTTCTCATCAACATGTATAGAATAACACTCATACTGTACAGTACTGTGAGGGTTCTAGTTCTCATCAACATGTATAGTATAACACTCATACTGTACAGTACTGTGAGGGTTCTAGTTCTCATCAACATGTATAGTATAATCACTCATACTGTACTGTACTGTGAGGGTTCTAGTTCTCATCAACATGTATAGTATAACACTCATACTGTACAGTACTGTGAGGGTTCTAGTTCTCATCAACATGTATAGTATAATCACTCATACTGTACAGTACTGTGAGGGTTCTAGTTCTCATCAACATGTATAGTATAATCACTCACACTGTATAGTACTGTGAGGGTTCTAGTTCTCATCAACATGTATAGTATAATCACTCATACTTCACAGTACTGAGAGGGTTCTAGTTCTCATCAACATGTATAGTATAATCACTCATACTTCACAGTACTGAGAGGGTTCTAGTTCTCATCAACATGTATAGTATAATCACTCATACTGCACAGTACTGTGTGGGTTCTAGTTCTCATCAACATGAATAGTATAATCACTTATACTGTACAGTACTGTGAGGGTTCTAGTTCTCATCAACATGTATAGTATAATCACTCATACTGCACAGTACTGTGTTGGTTCTAGTTCTCATCAACATGTATAGTATAATCACTCATACTGTACTGTACTGTGAGCGTTCTAGTTCTCATCAACATGTATAGTATAACACTCATACTGTACAGTACTATGAGGGTTCTAGTTCTCATCAACATGTATAGTATAATCACTCATACTGTACAGTACTGTGAGGGTTCTAGTTCTCATCAACATGTATAGTATAATCACTCATACTGCACAGTACTGTGTTGGTTCTAGTTCTCTTCAACATGTATAGTATAATCACTCAGACTGTACAGTACTGTGAGGGTTCTAGTTCTCATCAACATGTATAGTATAATCACTCACACTGTACAGTACTGTGAGGGTTCTAGTTCTCATCAACATGTATAGTAAAATCACTCATACTGCCCAGTACTGAGAGGGTTCTAGTTCTCATCAACATGTATAGTATAATCACTCATACTGCACAGTACTGTGAGGGTTCTAGTTCTCATCAACATGTATAGTATAATCACTTATACTGTACAGTACTGTGAGGGTTCTAGTTCTCATCAACATGTATAGTATAATCACTCATACTGCACAGTACTGTGTTGGTTCTAGTTCTCATCAACATGTATAGTATAAAACTCATACTGAAAAGTACTGTGTGGGTTCTAGTTCTCATCAACATGTATAGTATAATCACTCATACTGTACAGTACTTTGAGGGTTCTAGTTCTCATCAACATGTGTAGTATCATCACTCATACTGTACAGTACTGTGAGGGTTCTGGTTCTTATCAACATGTATAGTATAATCACTCATACTGTACAGTACTGTGAGAGTTGTAGGTCTCATCAACATGTATAGAATAACACTCATACTGTACAGTACTGTGAGGGTTCTAGTTCTCATCAACATGTATAGTATAATCACTCATACTGTACTGTACTGTGAGGGTTCTAGTTCTCATCAACATGTATAGTATAATCTCTCATACTGTACTGTACTGTGAGGGTTCTAGTTCTCATCAACATGTACAGTATAATCACTCATACTGTACTGTACTGTGAGGGTTCTAGTTCTCATCAACATGTATAGTTTAACACTCATACTGTACAGGGTTCTAGTTCTCATCAACATGTATAGTATAATCACTCGTACTGTACAGTACTGTGAGGGTTCTAGTCTCATCAACATGTATAGTATAATCACTCATACTGTACAGTACTGTGAGGGTTCTAGTTCTCATCAACATGTATAGTATAATCACTCACACTGTACAGTACTGTGAGGGTTCTAGTTCTCATCAACATGTATAGTAAAATCACTCATACTGCACAGTACTGAGAGGGTTCTAGTTCTCATCAACATGTATAGTATAATCACTTATACTGTACAGTACTGTGAGGGTTCTAGTTCTCATCAACATGTATAGTATAATCACTCATACTGCACAGTACTGTGTTGGTTCTAGTTCTCATCAACATGTATAGTATAAAACTCATACTGAAAAGTACTGTGTGGGTTCTAGTTCTCATCAACATGTATAGTATAACACTCATACTGCACAGTACTCTGAGGGTTCTAGTTCTCATCAACATGTATAGTATAACACTCATACTGCACAGTACTGTGTGGGTTCTAGTTCTCATCAACATGTTTAGTATACCATTCATACTGCACAGTACTGTGAGGGTTCTAGTTCTCATCAACATTTTTAGTATAACACTCATGCTGCACAGTACTGCGTGGGTTCTAGTTCTCATCAACATGTATAGTATAATCACTCATACTGCACCGTACTGTGAGGGTTCTAGTTCTCATCAACATGTATAGTATAATCACTCATACTGCACAGTACTGTGAGGGTTCTAGTTGTCATCAACATGCATAGTGTAATCACTCATACTGTACAGTACTGTGAGGGTTCTAGTTCTCATCAACATGTGTAGTATAATCACTCATACTGTACAGTACTGTGAGGGTTGTAGTTCTCATCAACATGTATAGAATAACACTCATACTGTACAGTACTGTGAGGGTTCTAGTTCTCATCAACATGTATAGTATAACACTCATACTGTACAGTACTGTGAGGGTTCTATTTCTCATCAACATGTATAGTATAATCACTCATACTGTACTGTACTGTGAGGGTTCTAGTTCTCATCAACATGTATAGTATAACACTCATACTGTACAGTACTGTGAGGGTTCTAGTTCTCATCAACATGTATAGTATAATCACTCATACTGTACAGTACTGTGAGGGTTCTAGTTCTCATCAACATGTATAGTATAATCACTCACACTGTATAGTACTGTGAGGGTTCTAGTTCTCATCAACATGTATAGTATAATCACTCATACTTCACAGTACTGAGAGGGTTCTAGTTCTCATCAACATGTATAGTATAATCACTCATACTTCACAGTACTGAGAGGGTTCTAGTTCTCATCAACATGTATAGTATAATCACTCATACTGCACAGTACTGTGTGGGTTCTAGTTCTCATCAACATGAATAGTATAATCACTTATACTGTACAGTACTGTGAGGGTTCTAGTTCTCATCAACATGTATAGTATAATCACTCATACTGCACAGTACTGTGTTGGTTCTAGTTCTCATCAACATGTATAGTATAATCACTCATACTGTACTGTACTGTGAGCGTTCTAGTTCTCATCAACATGTATAGTATAACACTCATACTGTACAGTACTATGAGGGTTCTAGTTCTCATCAACATGTATAGTATAATCACTCATACTGTACAGTACTGTGAGGGTTCTAGTTCTCATCAACATGTATAGTATAATCACTCGTACTGTACAGTAGTATGAGGGTTCTAGTTCTCATCAACATGTATAGTATAATCACTCATACTGTACAGTACTGTGAGGGTTCTAGTTCTCTTCAACATGTATAGTATAATCACTCATACTGTACAGTACTGTGAGGGTTCTAGTTCTCATCAACATGTATAGTATAATCACTCACACTGTACAGTACTGTGAGGGTTCTAGTTCTCATCAACATGTATAGTAAAATCACTCATACTGCCCAGTACTGAGAGGGTTCTAGTTCTCATCAACATGTATAGTATAATCACTCATACTGCACAGTACTGTGAGGGTTCTAGTTCTCATCAACATGTATAGTATAATCACTTATACTGTACAGTACTGTGAGGGTTCTAGTTCTCATCAACATGTATAGTATAATCACTCATACTGCACAGTACTGTGTTGGTTCTAGTTCTCATCAACATGTATAGTATAAAACTCATACTGAAAAGTACTGTGTGGGTTCTAGTTCTCATCAACATGTATAGTATAATCACTCATACTGTACAGTACTTTGAGGGTTCTAGTTCTCATCAACATGTGTAGTATCATCACTCATACTGTACAGTACTGTGAGGGTTCTGGTTCTTATCAACATGTATAGTATAATCACTCATACTGTACAGTACTGTGAGAGTTGTAGGTCTCATCAACATGTATAGAATAACACTCATACTGTACAGTACTGTGAGGGTTCTAGTTCTCATCAACATGTATAGTATAATCACTCATACTGTACTGTACTGTGAGGGTTCTAGTTCTCATCAACATGTATAGTATAATCTCTCATACTGTACTGTACTGTGAGGGTTCTAGTTCTCATCAACATGTACAGTATAATCACTCATACTGTACTGTACTGTGAGGGTTCTAGTTCTCATCAACATGTATAGTTTAACACTCATACTGTACAGGGTTCTAGTTCTCATCAACATGTATAGTATAATCACTCGTACTGTACAGTACTGTGAGGGTTCTAGTCTCATCAACATGTATAGTATAATCACTCATACTGTACAGTACTGTGAGGGTTCTAGTTCTCATCAACATGTATAGTATAATCACTCACACTGTACAGTACTGTGAGGGTTCTAGTTCTCATCAACATGTATAGTAAAATCACTCATACTGCACAGTACTGAGAGGGTTCTAGTTCTCATCAACATGTATAGTATAATCACTTATACTGTACAGTACTGTGAGGGTTCTAGTTCTCATCAACATGTATAGTATAATCACTCATACTGCACAGTACTGTGTTGGTTCTAGTTCTCATCAACATGTATAGTATAAAACTCATACTGAAAAGTACTGTGTGGGTTCTAGTTCTCATCAACATGTATAGTATAACACTCATACTGCACAGTACTGTGAGGGTTCTAGTTCTCATCAACATGTATAGTATAACACTCATACTGCACAGTACTGTGTGGGTTCTAGTTCTCATCAACATGTTTAGTATACCATTCATACTGCACAGTACTGTGAGGGTTCTAGTTCTCATCAACATTTTTAGTATAACACTCATGCTGCACAGTACTGCGTGGGTTCTAGTTCTCATCAACATGTATAGTATAATCACTCATACTGCACAGTACTGTGAGGGTTCTAGTTCTCATCAACATGTATAGTATAACACTCATACTGCACAGTACTGTGTGGGTTCTAGTTCTCATCAACATGTATAGTATAATCACTCATACTGCACTGTACTGAGAGGGTTCTAGTTCTCATCAACATGTATCGTATAATCACTCATACTGCACAGTACTGTGTGGGTTCTAGTTCTCATCAACATGTTTAGTATAACATTAATACTGTACAGTACTGTGAGGGTTCTAGTTCTCATCAACATGTATAGTATAATCACTCATACTGCACAGTACTTTGTGGGTTCTAGTTCTCATCAACATGTATAGTATAATCACTCATACTGTACAGTACTGTGAGGGTTCTAGTTCTCATCAACATGTATAGTAAAATCACTCATACTGTACAGTACTGTGAGGGTTCTAGTTCTCATCAACATGTATTGTATAACCCCCATACTGCACAGTACTGTGAGGGTTCTAGTTCTCATCAACATGTATAGTAAAATCACTCATACTGTACAGTACTGTTAGGGTTCTAGTTCTCATCAACATGTATAGTATAACCCCCATACTGCACAGTACTGTGAGGGTTCTAGTTCTCATCAACATGTATAGTATATCACTCATACTGCACAGTACTGTGAGGGTTCTAGTTCTCATCAACATGTATAGTATAATCACTCATACTGTACAGTACTCTGAGGGTTCTAGTTCTCATCAACATGTATAGTATAATCCCTCATCTGCACAGTACTGTGAGGGTTCTAGATCTCATCAACATGTATAGTATAACACTCATACTGCACAGTACTGTGAGGGTTCTAGTTCTCATCAACATGTATAGTATAACACTCATACTGCACAGTACTGTGTGGGTTCTAGTTCTCATCAACGTGTTTAGTATAACATTCATGCTGCACAGTACTGTGAGGGTTCTAGTTCTCATCAACATTTTTAGTATAACACTCATACTGCACAGTACTTTGTGGGTTCTAGTTCTTATCAACATGTATAGTATAATCACTCATACTGCACAGTACTGTGAGGGTTCTAGTTCTCATCAACATGTATAGTATAACACTCATACTGCACAGTACTGTGTGGGTTCTAGTTCTCATCAACATCTATAGTATAATCACTCATACTGCACTGTACTGAGAGGGTTCTAGTTCTCATCAACATGTTTAGTATAACATTAATACTGTACAGTACTGTGAGGGTTCTAGTTCTCATCAACATGTATAGTATAATCACTCATACTGCACAGTACTTTGTGGGTTCTAGTTCTCATCAACATGTATAGTATAATCACTCATACTGTACAGTACTGTGAGGGTTCTAGTTCTCATCAACATGTATAGTAAAATCACTCATACTGTACAGTACTGTGAGGGTTCTAGTTCTCATCAACATGTATTGTATAACCCCCATACTACACAGTACTGTGAGGGTTCTAGTTCTCATCAACATGTATAGTAAAATCACTCATACTGTACAGTACTGTGAGGGTTCTAGTTCTCATCAACATGTATAGTATAACCCCCATACTGCACAGTACTGTGAGGGTTCTAGTTCTCATCAACATGTATAGTATATCACTCATACTGCACAGTACTGTGAGGGTTCTAGTTCTCATCAACATGTATAGTATAATCCCTCATCTGCACAGTACTGTGAGGGTTCTAGATCTCATCAACATGTATAGTATAACACTCATACTGCACAGTACTGTGAGGGTTCTACTTCTCATCAACATGTATAGTATAACACTCATACTGCACAGTACTGTGTGGGTTCTAGTTCTCATCAACGTGTTTAGTATAACATTCATACTGCACAGTACTGTGAGGGTTCTAGTTCTCATCAACATTTTTAGTATAACACTCATACTGCACAGTACTTTGTGGGTTCTAGTTCTCATCAACATGTATAGTATAATCACTCATACTGTACAGTACTGTGATGGTTCTAGTTCTCATCAACATGTATAGTAAAATCACTCATACTGTACAGTACTGTGAGGGTTCTAGTTCTCATCAACATGTATAGTATAACCCCTATACTGCACAGTACTGTGAGGGTTCTAGTTCTCATCAACATGTATAGTATATCACCCATACTGCACAGTACTGTGAGGGTTCTAGTTCTCATCAACATGTATAGTATAATCACTCATACTGTACAGTACTGTGAGGGTTCTAGTTCTCATCAACATGTATAGTATAATCACTCATACTGTACAGTACTGTGAGGGTTCTAGTTCTCATCAACATGTATAGTATAACACTCATACTGTACAGTACTGTGAGGGTTCTAGTTCTCATCAACATGTATAATATAATCACTCATACTGTACAGTACTGTGAGGGTTCTAGTTCTCATCAACATGTGTAGTATTATCACTCATACTGCACAGTACTATGTGGGTTCTAGTTCTCATCAACATGTATAGTATAACACTCATACTGCACAGTACTGTGAGGGTTCTAGTTCTCATCAACATGTATAGTATAACAATCATACTGCATAGTACTGTGTGGGTTCTAGTTCTCATCAACATGTATAGTATAACACTGCATCTTGGAAAGTATCTTCTGCAATGTCTAATCCAACCCTGGCAGTCTTCAGGAGGAGTGTATGGTCATGTGGATGGTGGTCATAAACCTTCCACCTCCACGCAGAGAAACTCCTCTATGGGGTTTAGGAAGGGGGAGTATGGAGGCAGGAATAGTACTGACATCCTGGGATGTGCAGCAAACCAGCCTGACTGCAGCAGAGTGGTGGAATGCTGCATTATCCCACACAACAACGAAGGTAGGGGAGTTTCTGGCCCCTCTCTCCACCGCTGGCACAAGTCGATTACGCAGGTCATCCAGAAAATAAATGAGCCTCTGTATTGTAGGGGCCAATGAGTGGTTTGTGTAATAGCAAACCATCATTGGACAGTGCTGCACACATTGTGATGTTAGCTCCTCTCTGGCCTGGGACATCCAGGGTTGCTCTCAGTCCAATCACATTTCTTCCCCTGCGGCATGTTTTTGCCAGGTTGAATCCAGCTTTATCCACATAGATGGATGTATGTGCTGTTTGCCTGGCTTCCATCTCCATTACTCTCTAAAATACAGTAAAGCCACAGTTTTACAGTACTTTACATTAGGCTTAGTTGTGTATGTACCCTGTTTGGTTATTGAACAGACATCTTACCTGGACATACTGATACCGGAGTTCTTTCACACGTTCACCGTTTCTATCAAAGGGTACAGTGCTTCATCCTTATTTTATGTTTCTCTAGGACTCTGGCAATTGTTGTTGTGCTGACCGTATTCACATTCCCAAAAGGGATATTGTCTGCCAACACTCTGTCCCGAGTTTCCCACAGTTTTATTGCATTGTTGCCAATTACCATGTCAACAATGGCAATTTCCTGCGCATCTGATAATATTCTGCCTCTCCCTCCTGTGGGAGGCAACCTTTGGATCCTACTGAAAAACACAAAACAATCAATATATTTCAAAATGTCAGTACATGTAAAAATGTGAACATACTGTAATATGAAGTTCAATTATCATTGAAGGATGCACATCTTACCTGTTGTTTTGCCGGAAAATTCGTACTATTGATGCAACTGTTGAACGCTGCAGATTTGGTTGCAGACTTGGTTGCCTCTCTCAAAGAGAGACCATGGTTTACAACATGGTTAATAATTGTGGCCCTTATCTCATCAGAGACCACCGCTCTTGGTCTTCCTCTCCTTTGTCCTCCACACATTCTCCCTCTCCCTGCCACTCTTCTTTCCCCACCAACCTGTCTTCCTTGAGCCATGTTTCCGAACTAAATAATTCCAAAGCCGCCCTCTTTTGTCTGTTTGGTAACGAGACGAAAAACAGGACACTTGGGTAGGCTTCAGGCTGAAATTGCAATCAGCTGTGTTTGGAATAATGAAATAGTCTTCTGAGATTTTCTATATGTTTCAATCTGGTTACTGCAGAAATGCACAACATTTTTCATCATTCTGTTTTGAATGTGTTTGTAACAGTTTTGGAAACAGTGTGTTAGCATTTGAAAACGTGCTGCAAATACATAGTTTTGCAGGGTGTGGAGTATGAATGAGAAAAGAGTTTGTGGATTTCGGAGAATGTGGTCATTTAATGCATTTTGTGTGAAAACAATGAAAAATGATTCAGTTTGGTCCACATACACTTCTGTTTCGCTGACTGTGTGAAGAGTTTTGACAATGTGACTTTGGTTTTGACCATATATTTTGATTTGTTTAACACTTTTTTGGTTACTGCATGATTCCATATATGTTATTTCATAGTTTTGATGTCTTCACTATTATCCTACAATGGTGTTCTAAAACTTTTGACTGGTAATCTGTGGTGTCTGTGAAGGTCCAAAACACAGATTTTCACGAAGTCAAATTAATGTATTGTATTATAGGTTTTATGATGCCTGTATCTAGATCATTTTAAGGTTGTTATATACATCAGTTTTTGTCTCTATAAGCTACAATATAAGGTTCTTAACCTAGCATGAAAGTGCATCATTGTAGCTGTGTGGGCTAACACACAGGTTAAGACAACGGCCACCATACCCCATACATATTATGAATACATTTAGTAGCAGCTTTATGCATAATATGCATAGTATCTTTGCAATGTGTCATGCATATGAACTCCATTTGTATTGTTATAGAGCAGACACCATCACGCCCCGTGTATACAAACATGAGGTTCTTGAAAGAGCAGCCAAGGAAGTGAGAGAAGGGAAGAAGTCCAATCGAGCAGCAGCGATGGATGGGATAAATAGACTGAATGACAAGAGGTATTTTGACATTAAAAAGACAACGAACATGTACCTGTGCGAAAGAGAGGCCATGATAAAGTAGCAGAGGTACACAAGGGCTTATCTGAGGACATGGAGTCTGAGCTGGCTTAACAAATGAAGAAGCTCGTGGTCCAGTTTCATGGGCTTTAAATGGAGACAACTTCCGTACGAATTGACGCATCGAAACAACATCCCTGTCCCAGACACCTGGCCAAGAAATGGAAGGGTAAGTGGATATTGAACAGAGAGATCTATAGCTGAATATAGGCATACATTTAAGATATACAACATACCACACCCCCATTCCATGAATTAAACTTTGACCTACCAGCACCATCACCCACTGTCACAGGACATTATCACTCACTTACCCCAAGGCGGCTCAACTTACAAAGATTTCTGTGGTAAGTTGTGTGACTTTTTTCTAGACAAGTTATGTTTTCAAAACTGTTATGTTTACATTAATTCTGATTATTTCCAGGGATACACAACATCCTGAAATATGTGTAGAAATCTTTGTTAGAAAGAATACTTTATTTCCCTTGACACCGTGATGCTGAATATAAAAACTAGCTCCAAATACTGCCATGGCGTAACAAAATGTACACAGTGTACAAAACCTTCCTTATATTAAAGATGCACACCCTTTTGCCCTCAGAACAGCCTCAATTTGTTGTGCATGGACTCTACAGGGTGTTGAAAGCATTCCACAGGGATGCTGGATCGTGTTGACTCCAATGCTTCCCACAGCTGTGTCAAGTTGGCCTGATGTCCTTTACGTGGTGGACCATTCTTGATACACACGGGAAACTGTTGAACATGAAAACACCAGCACCGTTGCAGTTCTTCGACACATTCAAACCGGTATGCCTGGCACCTACTACCATACCCCGTTCAAAGACACTCAAATCTTTAGTCTTGCCCATTAACTAACCCTTCACCTAACCCTAACATTAACCGTTTTAACCCTCTGAATGGCACACATAAACAATCCATGTCTCAATTATCTGAAGGCTTAAAATATCTGTCTTTAACCCATCTTCTCCCCTTCATCTACACTGATTGAAGTGGATTTAACTGGTGACATCAATAAGGTATAATAGCTTTCACCTGGATCTACCTGGTCAGTCTATGTCATGGAAAGAGCAGATGTTCCTAATGTTTTTTTACACTCAGTGTATATCAAATTGGAAGCTATAAATCGGTTTCCGGGGTGGTACAATGTTTATGATTTGAATGATTTATTCCTTCCCGGACCGTGTTCATCAAAGAATTCTGCAAATATTCTGGGAGTGTTTCATGGTGACATTTTAGACGTCCTCTTTGCTGGGGGAAAAGGGTTTGAAAGGGCAGCGGAATTTATTGAGTGAATTTCACATAATAAACAGATTTACTGGGAACATAACAAAACCGGATCTGCTCAGCTGAGCTATGCTATGGAAATCTGTAAAAGTATTTCATGGACAGTCAGATTATTTGTGTTGTGTTGTAGCCCTGTGTAGTTGTACTGAATAATGAACAGGTCTAGTTTAAAAACTATAAGGAAACTTTCTCCTCAACGCCCTGTCTTCTAGCATTTGCCTTCAAGCCTACAGACGTGATAAATAACCGAGAAGCATTCCCTGACTGTTCTATAGGAAGCTCGCGATGCCTCTCTGTCCCTGGAGGAAACTGACATTCAAGGAGACACACCACAGTCTAATTCATCATTAACTCAATGTCACACTAATGCAAACAAACCCCGTGTCACACCTCATAGTAAATACCGCACAGCACAGATGTAAAAATGTGTGAGAAATACTGTAACTGATAAGCCGGACAACGTCTCATTTTCGAAGGAAAGCGTTTTAAGCTTGGTGACAGAGTTTGACATTTAGCTAGATGCCTACCGCCCGCATGAGTCTTGGCTACAGCACCGTACAAGCTTTCTCAAATAGCAGCATCTCAAATGGTAGATGTACTCTCCAAGCCGGTGTTTGGGCTCCAGCAGGTTCACTGAAGCAGTCGTTAAGACGGCACAGGTGGAGGGTGTTTCGGGAAAAGCCCATTAAGAAAATACCAACCTGGAACCTGGAAGACTCCAGCCAGCCAGGCTGCTAATTATACTGTTATACCCCTGATATTAGCTTCTTCAGTGCCCCTAAAAAGAAAAAAGAAATATGTTTTATTATTTTATTTACCAGCATCAGGCAAGGCACGCAGGCAGGCAGGCAGTCAGCGAGCGAGTGTTCCCGTCTGTGTAAATTAAACCCATTACCCTTCATAAACCCATTAAAGGAAACGCTATTTCTCCCCCCATAATTATGCTAATGTGATACAGTAGATGATATAAAACATATCCCTGCAGATAATGTCCTTGGGTGTGACTATAAATAACCTAATGTACTTATGTATTTATATACTGTGCGTGAGGTAGCCACTCTGCAGTGTGATACCAGGGTTAAAACAAAAGATAAGCCATATCATTTACATGTCGCGTTCGGTAAATGTCATATGAAAAACATTTTATTTTCCCCCCTATACACGTTTATGGTTCTCGTGTATTTTCAGAGCAGGGAAATAGACATGCTCCAACGTGGAAATGGACTAAAGCAGTGAGTCAGCACTGTGAGGGAGTCATTAAACTACTACAGTATGTGTCGGGTTTCACATTAAAACACTATTTCATCTTTGTGTACCGAGCTGATTTATTCTATAAATATAGAGACTGCAGGCAGAGCAACGTGCTCTAGGACCAGCCAACATGCCTTAAATAAAGACTACGCATCCCAACTCACCCCCCGCACCTTGCCTGCGCGCACACACACGCACGCACACACGCATACACACGCATACACACACACACACACACACACACACACACACACACACACACACACACACACACACACACACGCACACTTTATAGCCCCCAGCACAATCTGCTGGTGTTTTAAAAACCCAACGAGTACTTCAAGGTGTAATCAATACGCTGTAGATGGTATGATTATAAAATACCTTTCTTCAAAAACTCAATAATGTGGTCAGTTGCACAGCTAATTTACATTGGCTTATTAAAGGATGGCCCACGCTGGCAATGTTAAAAGTTTAAAAAAAAAATTAAACAGGAGATCTATTGGGCAGTATTATACTGTAATAAAAGAGTGACTTGTGTCAGCACCTTCACTGGCTCTGGAGTTCATTCAGCTCAACCCACAGGCCTCTTTCGGTGCCTCTTCCGCTGTCCTTGTCAAAAGAGCTCACAAGAAACAACCTAATGCCCCCCCACAACAATCCCCTGTTTCCCCCCCCAGTCAAAGGCGTCCAACATTTGTATTCCTCGTCCCTCTCGGCAGCAGTAGCAGCAGCAGCACACCTACTCCTAAGACCTGTCTGAAATGCAACAGAAGTTTAGGACATAAAAGAGGGGGCTTTCTTTTTTTCTTCCTCCACCGTGAGAGAACTGAGGCTGAGGAATATAGCCTGAGGATGTTTGATCTCCCCTCTGTGGAGAAGAGGAGGCACAGCCCTGATGCTCCCTCTCCCTCTCCCTCTCCCTAGTTGTGAGAGGAAGGCTTGCTGTGCTTTTGGGGAGTTTCGGAACCTCTCTATCACTCCAAGAGGATGCAGGGGAGAGACGGGGACACTGTCACTGAGGACATGTTCCAGGGAAGAAAGACAAGGAGGAGGTAAAACAAGTGAAATCTTACCAACCAAAAGCAGAGCAGAGAGAGAGAAGGAGAAGGAGAAGGAGGAGAGAGAGAGAGGAAGGAAGAGAGAAAGAGTAAGAGAAGGGAGAGAGAGAGAGGGATGAAGAGAGGAAGAGTAAGGGAAGGGAGCGAGAGAGAGGGGGATGAATGGAGGAAGAGTAAGGGAAGGGAGAGAGAGAGGGATGAAGTGAGGAAGAGTAAGGGAAGGGAAGGGAGAGAGAGGGATGAAGGGAGGAAGAGTAAGGGAAGGGAAGGGAGAGAGAGGGATGAAGGGAGGAAGAGTAAGGGAAGGGAGCGAGAGAGAGAGGGATGAAGGGAAGGGAGAGAGAGAGGGATGAAGGGAGGAAGAGTAAGGGAAGGGAAGGGAGAGAGGGATGAAGGGAGGAAGAGTAAGGGAAGGGAAGGGAGAGAGAGGGATGAAGGGAGGAAGAGTAAGGGAAGGGAGCGAGAGAGAGAGGGATGAAGGGAAGGGAGAGAGAGAGGGATGAAGGGAGGAAGAGTAAGGGAAGGGAAGGGAGAGAGGGATGAAGGGAGGAAGAGTAAGGGAAGGGAGCGAGAGAGAGAGGGATGAAGGGAGGAAGAGTAAGGGAAGGGAGAGGAGGACATCAAGTTGGAGGGAGGTGTACTGTAGAGATGACAGGTCCTTTCATAGGGGAAGCTTGTGAAGTGAAGGAAGTGTAAGAGAGAGAACCACAGAGGAGACCGACAGACTGAGAGAGAGCATGATAACTAGGACAGCTGAGGGATAGGACAGCACTCAGTTTCCTTCCTTCTTGTCCCCACAGCAGGTTTGCTCTTGACTGAACTGATTTGTTGATGAGGTTAGTCTACTCAATGTACACTGACTACATTACATGGCAGAGGCTCCGTAAGGGGGAACGGGTGAATGGCTGATTTTCTTGTTGATTATATAAATGATGCGTCACCCGTCAAAGGACATGCAGCTTGATGTAGTGTAACATGCATTTACCAACCTCCAAAACAAGGACCACATACTGTAGTACGTTCAGTTTACATCCAGTGTGGCTTGTAGTTTGCTGTGGTTTGGATGTGTTTTTCGCTGTTGGTTTTTTCCAGGCTTGTATGTGGAGTAGCTGTGTTCAGTGAGTTTTTCGCATTGCTCTGTCAGCACACATATTTCCTGATATACGAGGCAAGGCATGGATCCATTATTGATAGATGGGGCCTCTGGTTCTGGGCTGTGTTTTTTTTGTGTTTTTTTTTTTTGTGTGCAATATTACTGAGCCTGTGTGGCTGTATGGGGTCGTCATGATTCATTTATCTGGAATACTTTTGACACATTTTCAACTTTTTCCCCTGATCCTGATTTCCCCTGTTTGTCAGTTCGGTCTTCACACCTCCAATACATCAGTGACATCAAAGCCAATGTATGTATTGTGAATGATTTGGCGTGGGAGGAAATGGGATTGGGGCCTGTTGATCAATGCTTGTGTCATTCCCTTTGATGTGTGCAGAGAAGTTTTTTAGTTAAGTGATCCCCAACTGTGAATAACAGAGCTATAAAGCAGCTATTCATGTCATGTAGCCACAGGCAGATAGATCGGGAAGATCATCTGTTTCTCTCAGTTTTTCATTAAAACATGTTTCGCATCTGCAGGAAAATAAACATACAGTCCCACGTCCGTGTGTCTAAGTCGTGTAGCTTGACCCATAGACGTAGTCTGCAGTTGAGCGTTGGGCGTTTATGCGACGTACGAGACACCGCAGCCACGCTTGTTTGAGTCGTGTGTAACACGCTCACGTACACAAAGCCGTTGACCAAACCTACATTCCGTCTGTGATTCTCCCTGCACAAACATCCATCCACACAGTTTCAATTTATCTTTGTGGTGGGCCTACACCGCTACACTAGACGTGCTAAAGCCTAAGACAAAGTCTGCCCAGATGTACGTTACGTTGTCAATGGATTCTGAAATGTTTCTTGGTTCTCTGTTTCCTCATTATGTTCCTTTGTGTTGCTCCGTGAATGAGTGCTGATGATTATGCAAATAAGGCAGTGGAGCAGCATGGGTAATTATCTCAGCGGAGAATAGGCTTTTGGATATTCTCTGACTGCCACCGGGAGAGAGAGGCTGCCTCCTATCTCCAAAATGCCATCCTATTCCCTATAAAGGGCACTACTTTTGACCAGGGCCATAAGCCTGATCAAAAGTAATGCACTATAGGATGCAATTTGTGACGCAGTAGGAGAAACCAAACCAAGGGTCAAGGAGTAGAGACTGCGTTTGAGACTGTGCATGGCCGTGGCGTTGGTTACAAAATCCTCCGGGGAAGCTTTGTAGAAGAAAATCATGTAGGCTATTGTCGGATCTGTTAATTCACCATAGAAGCTGCTCTTTTGCGTTGTGAAGGTGTTTAGTGGTGAAATCATGATTTTTGCATTCTTGGCTACATGCTGATGTTGTTCGATTGTCATTTTGAGAATTTCTCTTCACATTTCACTTACGTTTTGTCTCCGTCTCAAGCTTCTGTACAAGTTGTCTATCAATCTTTTTTTATGATACATCTATGAGACGCAAAACACGTGTCGGTCATACCTGCGGTATGTCCATTAGACACGTTCACCTCTTAATGGACACCCAATGAATTCTGGTTGTGACAAACATGCAGAGGCATAGTCAGACAAAGAAGGATCTGGAGCATCAGTATGGAGCATCAGTATTCATTCAGACACCAATGAGGGCAGCAGGAGTGCAGGCGGCCAGGTGCACAGCGAGGGGAATATTGAACCTGAGGGGCCTCGCCCACGGCCTAGGGGCCTCGTCTCCAGTCCAGTCTGGTAAATTACTCATTAGTGTGTGAGTCACGGGAAGGTGATGGGAGAGAGTGCCGAGAGGTTGGCTCTGACCGAGGCGGGAGGCTGGCTCTCCCACTGAGAGGGCAGCGTTGAGAGGAGCGATGCCCATCAAGAGAGGACCCTTGCTGGGGTGAGAGAGAGCCAGACTAGCCTGGGGTAAATTAACCTCCAGAGCAAGCCGAAGTCGGAGTCATCGCTGAATAATTTTTATAGACACTGACTGAGTGACGAGGCACAATCTGTCGCTTTGTGGAGTGAGGGATCTGGCATTATGCAGGTCAGTGGATGGTGAAAGCACAGAAGGCATACCAACTGAAATTTCAAATTTCATTTCATGTCACTTCGTTTCAGGAAAGGATTTCTATCTAAGTGTCTTGTCTGGAATGTAGAAGTTTTAGAGGCATAAAGACCCTAAACAGTTAAGTTTTGTGTGGAAACTTGGAAGTAGCTGCATTAACGACATCTCATTGTTCCTGCTAAAACAATGGCTCGCAATTTCAGAGAGTTTCCGAGAATACAAAAAAAAGAGTGGCAAAGAAACCCGAGCACCCCCTAAAGCCCAGATCACAGTCACTGTAGACAGGAACACAACATAAATCATCTCTTGAAAAGCTGCTCCCTGTGGAAAATAAAATTGAATTTGTCAGTGAGTGCAGTCAGCAGACTTCATAGTCCACAATGGGAAGCCGGCCAGACAGGCCTTCTCCCCCCCTCTCTCCAAGCAGGCCCAAGCCCTGGCCCAGCTTTTTGATGTGCCTGTCAGTGGGGTTATGACATACTCCATCCCCTCTCCTTTGAATTTTTCATGCGATTAACCCTCCGGTTAATGTAATAATCCAACAAAGATGCAGAGTGCAATGCCCCAATCAATGCCAATAACATATAGACTCTTCCTTCTATTATACGAGTGCCATAACACAACACAGAACTCATCAAGGTTCCCCCCATTTTCTCCTGAACCTCTGATCTGATGAACCTACTACTCGATCAAAAAGTCTTTCAAAAGGGGAATGTGCCAATGCCGATTCCGGGTGCTGCTCGGTGCCGCTGCTGTCAGAAAGGCACAACGCATGGATGAGTGGGAAAGGCAGTGCAATGCATCAGGGAAGGTTTGTGTGAATCACTGAGGGTCACTGGGCGTTAAAAACATGCCATTACCCGCTGCCTCTGCCTCTTTCTGGAGATGGAGGGAGGAAAAGAGGAGAGGAGAGGAGGGGATTGGATGGACGCATGCAGCCATTGGATGCTCAGCTGGACAGACTCAGCAGGGGTGTGCTCTGTGGGGGACACTTTTACACATTGACGGGAAAATGAGGGGTTGCCATTGTCTTTTTCACTCTCGTCAACCATGAAAGCAGGCAGTAATATCCTTGATGCACAATTAAACCATGCTGGTGAGCCACCGCCCGTCAACATGTTCGGCTATCATTCATCTGTCAGCTGACGAATAGTGGACCTAAAGTAGTGACAGGAGTTTTTCCTGACCGCGTGGTGACCCGACAAGGAAAAACTCTGGGTCCTTGACATGAGGGTTTGTTTTGGACGAATTGACCATTTGCCAATGAATTCTACAGTTCTATATTGAACTCTAGATGCACATCTGTCTGGTATTTCTTTTCACCTTGTCTATTGAAAAGCCTCTCTCATTGTGGAAGTCCAATTACTTCCTGTACAATTGTACTTTGCATCAAATACAATTCCTCCAACCCAGTGTTTTAGAGAAAGTGCCAATCATCTTTACAATACTACCTAAAATAGTTACTGTACTGTCAGCTGGATAAGAAGCATTGGCGGTCACGATGGTACACTAGTTAATTAATGGGAGGGAAAACAAATTTACAAACGTTCCCTATTATATAAACCTTATTTGTCTCTGCAGACAATGCAGGAGGGACGTGTGAGAAACACTAGTCATCTAAATAGGGTTCTTTCATCCAGCTCAACGGTACAAATGGACCTCATTGTCTTCAGAGAAATTCGATTTTCCGCCATGCTGCCGGCACACGCCACTCCTCTCCTGGGTCTGTCGGCACCATGCTGCCCCTTATCAACAGCACTCAGGGTGTGGAATTGGGTTCTGGCGCATAGCAAAACCACGAGGGAACAGAGTGGGGAGAGGGGGAGAGAGGGGGAGAGAGGGGAGGGAGAGAGAAAGAGAAGCAGGCCAACAGTATAATCCTCTTGAGGACCCTCTCCTCCTCTCTCCTGCCCTCCTCTTCCCTCTCTCCACTCCTCTCCCCCACCCAGGCACCAGCCACCGACACACACACACGCACCGTGAGCATTAGTCGCCAGCCACTAAACCCAGTGATGGATCTCCCAGTGGGGACACGTTTTTTACGCTCTAATTTGCACCGTTATCTTGTGCTGAGGGCCTGTACCCAAATGGAGCTGTTGTCACCACCTGGATGAGATAGAGATAGTAGAGGTGTGTGTGTGTAAGTTGGGATCCTTGTGCCAGGACGCTGTCCAACGTTTCTGCCACTACCTCCCCCTAGCAAGCAACGTTTGAAATATGTTCTCCCCTCTTGTGGCTTTGAGTCAGTGACTCTTTATCACAGAGTGAATTCTTGTGTGTCTGTGCGTCTCTGCGCGTGTGTTTGTCTTTCTATTTGTCCATACGTGTGTTTACACTGCTTCCTTCTATTTGCTTATAGGAAATGACCGACATGAACAAAGTGTATCTCTGTCTAGGACCTCCCGAGTTGCGCAGTGGTTTAGTGCACTGCATCGCAGTGCTTGAGGTGCCACTACAGCCCCAGGTTCAATCCCAGGCTGTGTCACAGGCAGTCACTAGGAGACCTATGAGGCAGAGCACAATTGACTCAGCGTCGTCCAGGTTAGAGGAGGGTTTGGCCGGCCGGGATTTCCTTGTCCCATCGTGCTCTAGCAACTCCTTGTGGCAGGTGGTGTGACTGCAAGCTGACTTTGGTCAACAGTTGGATGGTATTTCCTCTAAACATTGGAGTGGTTGGCTTCCGGGTTAAGCAAGCAGTGTGTCAGGAAGCAGTTTTTATTTTATAAACATACATTCAGTCATTAATTTCCAAGTAATCACTGTGCTTTTGTAATTCAGCATTTGGCCATCGATAACCACAGACATTTGGACACCGGCTTGGCTTGTCAGCTGACCAAATTCAGTGGTACACGTGGAGGTGTGAGATCACAGCAGGATGTTAGGTACAGTTGCAGCCTGGGGTGGCGTGCAAAGTTAGCTCTGTGCCCTCTGTGCCCTCAGAGTGGTGGAAACTGTTGACAGACGGGAGAGCAGCAGGTTGCTGACTACATCTCAGGCCGTGAGATAGTTATGAAATTGTAGGTCACTACAAATGCCATGTAACCTACAGCTACAAATGAACTTGTTTAGCGTAGATTCCTTCTAGTAATATTGATTGAGGTGGAGATTAATACATTGAAATGTTAAACTATTGAAATATTAAACTTGTGTACTTTCACTTGAATTATCCGTTTTATCCTTTGATCTGTGTATTAACGGAATAATAATCCGCCCAGTAAGTAGGCTAGTTGTTACGGACGTGATACAGCCTGAACAGAACTAGACCACTGGGAGGAAACGGAGCCTGGTAATGATTTTTAGCAGCGAGAAGCATGGATCTCCATGTACTGACAGAGAGACACCATGGAGCTTCTCATTCAGACTAGGACAGTATGTATCATAAGGAGTATTGTGAAGGACGTGTTGTGTGGATAGGTGAGAGAGGGAGGTGCTAGCAGCGTTGTTGGCTGTGTTCCATTCTATTGAACAGGACGGACTCAGCGGGATTCTAATATACGGAAGTGTGTAAGCGAGATCTAGCTGGGCTAGCGACATATGATATCCTCTCACATTCTCTGTGTGTGTGTGTGTGTGTGTGTGTGTGTGTGTGTGTGTGTGTGTGTGTGTGTGTGTGTGTGTGTGTGTGTGTGTGTGTGTGTGCATGCGTGCGCGTGCGTGTGTGCGTGTGCGAGTGTGTGTGCACATACATGTGCATTTCTTGTGTGCATATATGGAGTCCTGCTCCGTGTAGAACATACTACATTGAAATGGCCACTAACATTTATTTCCCAGTAAAACACCATTACAAGACACATCTATCGAGTCCACTGGGACTGAATGTATTAAAGGGGCATATTTCATTATAATAAGCTCATCTCCTCATCACAGTCACCCGCCCTTTTGATTACGGGCTGTAACATATGGGTGTCTTTTTAAAGATAGCGAGCCCCAGAGCATCACAGTGACTGAGGACCATGGCGGTCTCATTGTGTGCGTACCAAATGGCACCGTATTCCCTATGAGCCCTGGTCCATACCAGTGCACTACATAGAGAGTAGGGGGCCATTTAGGACGCGGTCTCGTTGATAAACGGAGGGTTTTACAAGGGGAGAAGGAGTCACTGGGATGTATTTATTCCTATCGTCCATTAGAAACTCGAAATGAACGGCGGGCCAGGACCGGAGACCTCGTGGATGTGAACGGTAATGAAAACACAAATCTCTCAACTAATCAATGCAGTATGTGAGGCCCGGAGAGGAGGAGAGAGAGAGCGAGAGAGAGGGAGAGAGAGGGAGAGAGAGAGAGAGAGCGAGAGGGAGAGAGAGAGAGAGAGAGAGAGAGAGAGAGAGAGAGAGAGAGGGGGAGAGAGAGAGAGAGAGAGAGAGAGAGAGAGAGAGAGAGAGAGAAGGAGAGAAAAGGAGAGAAGCAGAAAGCAGCATAAGTGCATTCTGATTCATACATTAGCTGTGGCCATATTTCACCACTGCTTTAAAGGATAGCGGAAAAGCTAACCCTTACCCCGGGTCAAGCATGGTATGTATTCGGAGGGAACGGTATGAACGCCATGGCACACAACGCTCCCACTGTCTAATAGATGAGACTTAAACATCACCAATTATAGAATTTGTATTCAGCCTGTGAGCGCGGATCTGTCAGAGAGAGCGCCTGACCTGGTGAAATTTAGTGGTCAAATATCTGGGTCGTTTGAGGAGCGGGAAGACCAGTACTGTGTTTCGTGTGATTGAAGGGGACAGTGCTGGATGTGAAGCATTATTTTAATGTTTAAAAGTTACGGTTGTGACGTGGGTAGATCAATTGTCAATTGTGCTCTTAACTAGAGCCCTTTTCCTCCCTGGAAAGACTGGATTTCAAAGATCGAAGTGAACTGTAGGGCCCCGCTCTGTCTTGTCATCTAGGGAGAGAGCAACAGATTAAAGGTATGAACTGAGAGAGAACCTATTGTAATCAATACAAGCGTAATATGTGGCGGCCACTTAAATATGTCAGTGCTCCATTGGTAAGAGTCGGTTCAGTTTGCAAGAAGAGATGAAGCAATTTAGTTTCAAAAGTCTCTCTTTTCGTCTTTAGGGGCTCTATGAACCGTGGAGTGAAGTCCTCTTCTTGAACTTTGTCTCCTTCTCCCATTCAACGCAAATGCATATTGGATAGTGTTATAATGACAGCAGGCAGTAATAACGAGCGCTCATCAAAGTCATCTGATGTGACGGCCGAGTTATTTATGGAGGCTATATTTCTCCTCACCCCTCAGATCCCGATTCACAAGCAGCATGAAGACTAAGATCATGTATCATCATCTGAAACGAGTCTTCACACACCATGCTGTGTGGACAAGTGTTTGTAAGGTTGAGGTCTTGGTTTGAACTTTTCTGTGGACTATTTTGGGGACTAAATCCGGTCATTTTAGTTTTTTTTTTAAATGCACGTAGGAGTTTAACCAAACCTGTCATACGGCAAGACATCTACTGCATCTTTATGTCATACATGTATCACTAGCCACTTTAACTATGCCACTTTGTTTACATACCCTACATTACTCATCTCATATGTATATACTGTACTCTATATCATCTACTGCATCTTTATGTAATACATGTATCACTAGCCACTTTAACTATGCCACTTTGTTTACATACCCTACATTACTCATCTCATATGTATATACTGTACTCTATATCATCTACTGCATCTTTATGTAATACATGTATCACTAGCCACTTTAACTATGCCACTTTGTTTACATACCCTACATTACTCATCTCATATGTATATACTGTACTCTATATCATCTACTGCATCTTTATGTAATACATGTATCACTAGCCACTTTAACTATGCCACTTTGTTTACATACCCTACATTACTCATCTCATATGTATATACTGTACTCGATACCATCTACTGCATCTTTCCTATGCCGTTCTGTACCATCACGCAGTCATATATCTTTATGTACATATTCTTTATCCCTTTACACTTGTGTGTATAAGGTAGTAGTTTTGGAATTGTTAGCTAGATTACTTGTTGGTTATTACTGCATTGTCGAAACTAGAAGCACAAGCATTTCGCTACACTCGCATTAACATCTGCTAACCATGTGTATGTAACAAATAAAAGTTGATTTGATTTGATTTGACATAATGCTGTAGTATATGACTGAAACAACAGAGTGTGTCATCACCCATGAAATGGTGACATTGGGTACTTTAGAGGTGACTTGATCAATAGTGTTAGGCTCAAATTGAAAGGAAACAAAAAGTATGATGGGACTCCAGTTCACATCCATGTAAGAGGGGACTGCGCTTATCATGTCAGAGTGGCATTATAAACTGTCTTTCACATTGAACATTCTTTTTTTTGTTGTTGTTGTTATCAGCCAAATGGAAAATGTCGGATTAAGAATCTGGTAAGAGGAGTGTTCCATTAGCCGCTCCGTAATGCGTTTATTAAAGTTGGTCGCTGCGGCACACTTCGG